>NW_017307983.1:147286-151751 GCF_000935625.1 Nanorana parkeri
GGGGGGGATGTCTGCCCCGGGCGCCCATAACTCTGGTTACGCCACTGTATATATACATATATATATATATACATATACACTGTATGCACTTACAAGATAGCACCATAAAGCTCATACAATTTAAACACTTTAGATGGTTTCACCATATATGACTAGGACAAATGGACTGATTTACTAAAACAGCTGAGAATCTTTCCACAGCAAATTGTATAAATATTCACTTTATTCAATCATGAGCAAATTAAATAAGTAAATAGGAATTTGCCTTTTACATGGTTAAATAATTGCTGTGAATAATCACACAATTTGTTTTGTGAAAATGTTCTACCCCTTTAGTGAATCAGCCTCTACGCCACATACTCGAAGGGAAATGTTTAGTAAGTGCCAGACAATTGTGAAGCTTCACTTTTGAGCAACATAGATCATACTGATTAGTGATATGTCTTTGCATCAGCACTAACACAAAAAACAGGACTATATCTATAAAATATATATTTCAAACTCCATCCTGAGTCTTCCAGCAGTTTTCAACACGTGATTGGATGATATTGGTAGACATTTCTGTGAACTTGATGATGAGAAAATTTCAATTTCTAGTTAATCAGGTTTAGATGAATGCTGAACTCTTGATCAATTAGAGAGTCATTTGAAATTTCAGACTCATTAAATGATTAGTGATTAGCAAATTTATTCACAAAACAGGTGAATCAGTGACTTGCAATTTTTTTTGAATCCTCTAAACATTTGTATTATGATTTGTTCAGTCTGTGTAGAATCATACCACTCATGAGTCTCTGATCTCTGATCCTACAGATCATGAAGAAAATATTTAAGTTTGTCAGATGATTTTACTAATTTGATAGAGGCCTTAAGATGTAGTAATGCACAGTAAAACAGTTACTGCAATGCACTGTTTATGTGTGAGTGTATTTTTGCGAAGACATTCATTTTAAATAGAACACCAACACATGTCCAGAACACAGCTTTGTCACAACGTGCCTCATATGTGCCTCGTACGACATGTGTTGAGCTGAGTTGCTAATTATGCTAATGATGTATTAAGGTGCATTGCAGCCCATTAAAATTAATGAAAGCCTAAGCAGGCCAAACGGCCGGCCATTGGCCAGCCAAAGCCTGCTACTGACAGTTGGGTGGTGCCAGCCCTCATCTCATGGCTGGCTCCGGCCACTTGCAATGACAGATCAGCATCCCCTGGTTACCAGGTAACCAGGGGACGCTGATCTGCCATTACAATGAGAGCTCAGCGGAGCCGCTGTGATATCACGGCCGGCTCCGCCGAGCTCTCATTGTAATGACAGCAGGTCCCGGCCAATAGGAAACAGTTGGGTGGAGCTAGCAGTCACTGCTAGCTCCGCCCTATCATCTTCTACTTTTTGTCACTGTTTTTCTATTCTGCTCGGTACCATGGAGGTACCAAGCAGAATAGCCGAGCCGAATTTGGTCGAGGCATATCCCTCTGTGGGACCAAGCAGAACAGAAAAATAGTTAAAAAAGTAGAACAAAAAAATAGAAAACGATTGTGCAAAGCTAGCAGTGACAGCTAGCTACGCCCAACTGTTTTCTATTGGCTGGGCGGTTCTGCTGCCGTCAAAAAAAAAAAAATCTCCACAGGAAAGCACAGCTAGATTCCTATTGTCTATTTCACTTTGCAATAGCCAATAGCAAACTAGCTATTGCACCCCCCCTCTGCTGCGGTCTCATTACAATGAGACAGAACTGCAGGTCCCCCCTCTGCTGTGGGTGGGTGCAATAGCTAGTTTGCTATTGGCTATTGCAAATTGAAATAGCCAATAGGAATCTATTTATGCTTTCCTGTGGGGATTTTTCGAGCAGAGTGAACCTTTCTGTGAGAAAGTGTTTCTCTCCCGGCCGGCTGGGAGCCTTTTAGATAGGGAATAGCCTGTACAGCAGCCCTTTGGTTCTACTGAACCAAAGGAGTCCTGGGGCTGAAGCTAGCTGAAGGATCAGCCGAAGCTATGGCTAGATCATTCGGCAGCTTGGTGAATAGACCCCTAAGTATGCAATCCTGATTTCCAATATGACAGTACAGAAATTGTACTGAATAAGTTATAATACATTTAAAGAAGAACTCCAGGAAAACTTTTTATTAACTATTGCAGCGGGGCTACCCTGTACTGCAAGAGATAACTGCTCATTTTTTCTAGGTTAAAAAAGTTATACTTACCCATTGCTCCCAGCTGGCTTGTTCTTAGATGCAGTCCTTCCAGTCTCTATCCCTCTTCACTGCAGTGGTCTAAGGTCCCATAAATAATCACGTCTATACACATGTTGGGGAATGTATCAAAGCTGGAGCAGACCAAATCTGGAGCAGTTGCCTATGGCAACCAATCAGCATCTCTCTTCAGTTTGCTCAGGTAAGATTTGAAAATGAAACACAGAAGCTGATTGGTTGCAGTGCAAATCTGCTCCAGATTTTGTCTGCTCCAGTTTTTTATAAAATTGCCCCCATTGTATAGATATGAGGATGCTGAAGAAGATTCCAATGCTGCAGCGTAGGAGGAGACAGACTGGGGGGACCGCTGTGACAGCTGGCCGGTTTGAAACTTTGGGTGTTATTTTTTTTTCTTCAATACATTTTTAATATAATTTTTATTAACAAAGCAGAGAAAGTCACGGGTCCAAACCCATCATACAAATATCAAACATTTATACATCAGTATATAGCATAAAATAATAATTAAACATAGTAGACACATATCAACAGGTAACAAGTATCATCTAACCGTAAACCATCACAGTCGTAGTCCAAGGAGGGGTATCCATCCCCCAATACATTTTTTATTAAGATAATTCAAGCGTAAACAATAGACATTAGGTACTGCGGAACAGCAGTATCAATATGCACATTAAAATATAAACCGAGTAATAATAAAGGGCAAAGCAAATGAAACAGTATGTGAACAATAATAAGAAAAAATGACACATCATCTAACGTAGTACAAAGAAACCAGAGGTCCCAGAAATCAAGCCAGAGGTATTTGCCCTTTATGAATTCAAACCCTAGAAAAATAGGAAAAGAAAGGAAAGACAGAGGAAGCACTTGTAAGAGAGTTAGCAAGAGCAAATGAAGAGGGATAGTAGAGGAGAAAAAGAGGGGTAGGGAAAGTGGAAGGGGGAGAGTAAGGAGGAGAGGAGAGGAGGGAAGGGAAGAGGAAAAGGAATGTGAGCAACAATGGCAAAAAAACTGAGAGTTGACAAGAAAATAAGGGAGACTTCAGATTGTCAAGGGGTCCATGTGGAAGGAAGAAGGAAGGTAAGACTCAATCCAGGGATCCCACAATTTCTGAAATTTAGCAAACAGAATCCTGTTGACTTGCTGTAAGTTTTTCAAGGAACATAACTCACGATACCCTGTTTTACCTCAGCAAAAGGTATGGCGGGGGACTTCCAAGCTCTCGCTGTGACCCTCCGTAAAGATAAAGGTGATCAGCCTAAATAGGTGAATAGTATACACTTGTTTTTTTTTATGTAATAAGGCTTCCAGGGGGACTTTATGAAACGTCTTGTCTTTAACAGTATTCAACAACTGATAGACTCTACACCAGAAACTTTTGACCTTACCACAAGTCCACCAGATGTGAAGGACAGAACCCTCCACCTGGCAACCCCTAAAACAGGGAGAGGAGTAAGAGGGAACAGCCCGGGAGATTTGGAGAGGCTCCAAGTACAAGCAAAAGAACACCTTGTAGTTAGCGTCCACAGCTTGTACAGTTATCAAACTCATAGAGATCGTGGACCAAATTTGAGTCCAAGTGTCTTCAGTAACAGAGCAACCCAGTTCTTGTTGCCACTTGCATGTGTATGAGGGGAGTGGTGTCTGTAGTTTATCTAATAGAAGAACATACAGAGTAGAAATGGTCCCAAATCCCCTCATTCAGAAGCCTTTCAAAGGGGGTAAGGGGGGTATTAACTGTAGCGACCCCAGTAGGGTAAGCAAGAAATGTTTTATTTGTAAAAATGTAAAAACATCTTTAGACGTCAGCTTATGTTTGGCTTTTATATTAGGAAATGGTAGGATGCTCTAATCTGAACAATAATGTTTAACCAGGTTCAGAGAATGAGAGTGCCAGTGCGAGAGGGTTCAGGTAAGCGGGTAAAAATAGTGGGTTATCTAGGATTGACATCAGGGGAAAGTGAGGCGACACCCAACCCAAAGAGTGTTTCCGACCAACCCAGATCCTCAGAATATGACAAGTAATGGGACTAGTCATTCCCCCCCGGTTTTGGGGGCAGCCATGGGAGGTTGATAAGTGATATTGGAGCGCGTAAGTATGTTTCTAAAGAGACCCATAGGGGCACCTCAACCTCCCCAAACCATTGAACCAAGGGAGCCAATTGGGCAGCTTGATAGTATTTATGAAATAAGGGGAGGCTCAGACCCCCCCCCCCCCCCCGTTTGGTAGTACGGTAGGACCAAAAACAA
>NW_017307983.1:151844-174026 GCF_000935625.1 Nanorana parkeri
CCCCCCCCCCTCAGTTTGGTAGTACGATAGGACCAAAAGACACACGCTTGGGAAGGAACGTTTCCAAATAAAAGGTAGTATACACCATTGTAGAACACAAAGCTTAAAAGTGGGGATAGGAATAGGTAAGACCCTTGCATAATACAAGAACTTGGGAAGGAGTAACATCTTAACAGAAGTAACCTTACCTAGCCAGGAGATGGAATGTTTCTCCCAGGATGACTGCAACAATTCCAAATATGAAAATAGTTTAGGATAATTTGCTTGATACAGTTGGTCATATGAAGGGGTAAGATGAATCCTCAAGTAAGGTAATGCAGAAGTAACCCAACTTTGTTATTTTTTTAACCTAGACAAAAATGAGCACTTAACCCTTTCGGTGCAGGGGTAGCCCCACTATAAGGGTTAAGAAAATGTTTTCGTAGAGTTCTTCTTTAAATATTTTTTTCTTCTAGGCCATTGCTTAAATATTGTGTTCATGTTTTATTTATTGCTTTTTGTGACCTTTATGTGGTCACTCATTTCACAATCTTCAGCAATGGAAGCATTTGCTTGATATCTATAATTAACAAACAGCCTGTTTAGAATTATCATGGGGTCGCTATTATGAGAATATTATATTACTTGCTGAACAGATGACTGATGCAATTAAGCTAGATGTCTTGGCAAGATGAGAAAGAACAATGGATGTGTTGACACAATTTGTCTTTGCCCTACCTAAAATAATTATACATATATATTATTGTATTAAAAAATTATGAAAAACACTTAACATCATGATTGTGTCTGTGGATCACGCAATATTTAATTTGATTTTTGTTCATCCTCAGGCTAACTACACTCAATAATATATACATATATTTTCAGTGGGTTTAGGGAGAAAGGGAACAAAATCATGGACAGAGGAGCAATTTGAAGGACTATTCACTCATTTGAACATATCCCTCTGGTTACCTAATGAGGTGATGATTGCCACCTACCTAATCCTATTTCTGACATATTCTTGGCATATCAGATTTGTCATGTGTTTTTTGTATTTTCTGTCCTGCAGGTTTCTAAAGCAGTTTGGAAAACTGATTGTGTCATTAGTATTGACCAGTTGTTTAAAGTGCTATTTATTTATTATATACTCTTAGAGGAGGGGTACATGGGTCTTCACTCCAGCTGCTCCTTCTCTTCTGCTAAACTGCTAACCCCACAAACTGGCTATGAGCAGTCAGCACAATTACAGACCAGGGCTGATCCACAGACTTCTGAAGTATGTGCCTCTTTTTAACGTATCTGCTTTAGGAGTGGAATAAATAAATGTGGCTTCATTGAACTGGTGGCACAGCTGCAGTGAGAAAATAATGGACATAGGCTGCCCACTTTTCCACAACGCAGGGGGAAGGACGGGCATCAGAAAATGGATGTTAGTAAATTGTACAGCCAGAGGAAAGGGCAGGCAGCACTAAAATGTAGAATCCTACAGCTGTGGGCTGCTCACCCTTCCTCAAATCTTTCAAACATGAGATAGGCAGTTTGGAGGCTGTCATAGACTAGGATTGTGTAATACTGATGTGTTAGGTGGATTAGATAGCAGTGATAACATCCATATTTCTTTTAATTAAACATTACAACTACACTGAAAATGTAATAATATATAATAAAACGCATAATTTTTTTAACTGTTCTTTTGAAGAAATACAATAACTCTTTTTAAATCATAAATTGAAATGCTGTGCAATATGCTGTCTCCTAATTATGTTTTTATATAATTCCATGACATATATAGATCAGATTTATAGTGCTATAGCAGGGTATGTTGTCAGGAACCTTTAAAACACGCAACTGAAAATGAATGAATCAGAAACAAAGCACTATTTGACCACACATTTTAAATGTTCTATTGCTAATTAACAATGTTGCCCAATGTATTTACCTTCTAACCATATCTGATGCATGTGTTAAACATTAATCAAACTAAATATTACAATCCATTTTTTTCAAGCAGGGTTAACATACAGCTACTGTGGAAGTACAAGAGAACACTACAGGAAGATATTTTGGATCAATAATCCTTTTGAAAAGAGCAAACCAGGAGACATGGTTTGCATATGACCAAGTGTAGACTTGCTCTTTTGTAGTTCCAGGCCGTGAGCAAACTTTCAGCTCTATTCCTTGGCATTACCCAACTTCTTTCACTGGTATGGGGAAATCAAAACAGCGGGGAGCATTGGGGTGCCATGGAAACATGCCAGCCTATTCTCTGCCCCAGTCCATGGCCACCATAAAGACAGACAAGATGGCAGATGTGGCCTGTGAATTTTCTCTCTGTCTCTGACCCAGACAGCAGGAGATTTAAATGTCATGTTAGACCCTTCAGTGGACTTCTCAGTGAGTTCTCTCCCCCACTGCCAAATCAATAATCTGAACCAACACCATCTGGTAGATGGATATGGACTACACATGCTTTTCCACAATGCATAATTCTTATAATTGCACTGATTTTTTTTCTTATTAGTCAGTACAGACTCACATTACAACCGCCTTCTGTTATAGACAACATTCTGTGGTCTGACCATTCCCTAAATACCTGACTCTTACCCTTTAAATTATATTCTGTTACAGGACTCTCCTTGTAACTCTGAAATTTTTGACAGCATTGACAATTTTATCACTGATCATGCAACTGGTGATTGACCCCTATCTGTTCAGTGAGAGACATTGAAATGCGTCTTTTGGCGGGTCTTTGTAAAACATTTTTTACAGCTAGAAATTCACCTAGCTTGGATTAATAATCTCTTGCAACTGATTGCAAGTTTGCAGAAGGTGCACAAGAAGCACCCTGGCTCATTCTTGCAGTTATTCACAGCTAGACAGTCCCTTCTACAGCTCTCGATCCATAAAACTCTGTATCTCAGACCTCAAACTCTTTTATATGAATCAGGCAATAAGTCTGGTAAATCACTCTAAAAACAGTGTTGAGTCTCCACCAATGTTCATAGACTTGAAGGACACCCCCACCCATAGATTATTTAGAATAGCCCAGTTCCTTAAAGACATGGTCCCCTGCTTATGTACAATACAAATCTGGGAATATGTGCAGGAACTTGCTCTTCCTCTTATCCCCCAACCTGATATTGAAACACTTGAGGAACGGTTTTCAGAGGAAAACTTTTTAAGCATGCTTTCCCACCATTGCTCAATAAAACTTGTAACGCTATATTGCCCACACAACTCTTCCCTACCCAAACACTTGAGGCTCATATAGCTGTTTTTCCAAAACCTGGTAAAGATACAGTGTCTCATCATGCAGCAGTTGTGGACCCTTTACACTCACATATACAGACATACACCTATTCTCTTAACTATAGCAAACCCAATTAAACCATTGACCCCTACATCATCCATCTGGATCAGGTGGATTTTACACCGGGTTAAAACGTTTGCAACAATACTATCAAAATGATAACATTGCTTAAGCATAGCCATTTGAATCATATCCCTACATGCCTCATATTGGTAGATGCAGAAAAGGCATTTGACAAGGTGAATTGGAGGTTTTTATAAGAAATTATCCATCAAATTGGTCTGGCCCCTCTATAAAGCCCATTGACCAGACTCTGCACTATTGGTAACTTACCTGAGCCATTCCAGGTACACAATGGTACCTGCCAGGGTTTCTCCCTGTCTCTCCTGCTCTGTATTCTTAATATGAAGTATTTGTCCCTAACATCTCTGGGTTACAGGTAGCTGATCATCATTATAATCTGTCACTATACACTGATGACCTTTTATTACTACACCACTACTTCCTTACTTTTTAAAGAATTTGAGATGTATGTTTTTTTAAGTAACTTAAGGTCATGACAAAACTGAAGCTTTAAACAAATACAGTATTTACCCCCAAGACCTTTCTCATTTGAAAGTCAAATACCCATTCCAATGACAAAAGAGTGTTCAAATACTTAAGCACATTCATTTTCTTCAACCTACACGCACTGGGGAAAGGCAATTATTCACCCTTACTCTGCCTCATTGACACTTGCATTCAGGTGTATGATAAGTCTTACTTTTTCTGGTTCTGCTGTATTGGCATCATTAAATGGACTCTTTTGCTCTAATTTCCTATCTCTCTATCTCCCCTCTGTCTTACTCTACCCTTTATTTACTTTATATAAACATGAGTCTATACACGCTAACCTAGATATTTGATACAATCAAAAATATAAGCGTGATATATTTGGCTTAGTCATGTCCATTTTACTAAAATATTTCTCCTAAAAATGTACATTTACATGTATACAAACCTGTTACATTTATACAATGTATGTTGCAACTTTTTAGCGACCATATCTATACTGATGGAGACACCTTTTGCGGTTTTGTACTTTCATATTGTGATACAGTCTGCTTTTTACATTAAGCTTTTTTCTTTTACCTTGTATCATTTTATACTCTTTGTAAGAAATCCCTAATAAAAAGAGATTAAACAAAAAAGAGCAAACCAGATAACTTTTTTGGTTACATATAAAAGTGTAGTATAAGACACCATAAATGTGATTTCATGATTGATATCCTGTAAAAATCAGAACTTTATTCTCTAAAAGGAATGGCATTTTACTTGATTAAACCTCTTTTATAATGTACGTATTTCTTGATGAGGTTTTTAAACATATCTTGTTTCATTATCCTAATATGCTGGAGTCTGCTTATAAATTAACAGAGTAGCAACAAAATGTACCCACACAATAGAGCCATCCAATTAAAACATACTTATATGGCATATTACTTGAAAAAATAATGTAAAATAACCTAATAAAGTCATCAGTTTTCAATTATCAGTATATTTTTTGTTATTAGTCAGCTGCTGTCATCTGTCATTGCTGGCTACAATAATATGGCTGTGCCATCAGTTCAGGCAAGCTTCATAATTAGCAGAAACCTTAATAGGAAAACATGTTTATTTTAAGATCTGGAAGTTATAGGGTGTCTGATTTTTCCTATCTTGAGACTTTTAGAACATTTCCCTTAGTCATGCATTGTGCTTCTGTTCACACTATAATTTAATAAAAGGGATTTTCAAGTTAAAATTAAATTCCTTAGGATGTAGTTACAAGGTTGGAACCATTCCCCATGTATGTTTGTGTGTGCATGAGCATGTGGATTTGTGTGTGTAAGTATCGTATACACCATTACAATGTATTTTAAAAATGTAACCACTTGCTTCACTGCTGGAAGATTCTCTCTCTATTAATATAAAAAAAAAGATATGCTCTACCAGTGCAATCCCACCACCACCACATTTGTTTCTCCTCTGATATCTGAACACCAGCGCACCCATCTCACTTCTCAGTATCAATATCATGAGCTCAATTCCCAGAATCCATATTACCAATCATATCCACCCCAGACACACAGAGCTTAGTGCAAAATTTCTGTGTTCACTCATTACTTCCTAATATTCATGTTCCCAGAGCTCACTTGCTAGTATCAATATCATAAGTTTATATGCATTAATCCCTGGTCTTAGTAACCAATATCCAATATATGGGCAATAAAGAGTTCATAGCAGCGTGGTTTGATAGTGACATGCCTATAGGGACCTAAACTATATTAACATGACCCTCTAAAACAACAGCTCTGACAAAAAGCTCTGAGAACAAACAGGCAATCCCTAATATATGCAAAAAACACATAGGAAATATGTTGAGACAATACATGGGCAATACACAGGCAATCTTTACAATATTCAGGTAAGAAACTTCCAAATGTGACATTATGTGAGCAACAAACTGGCAATAGTTACAATACTTGGGCAACTAATGGGCAATCATGACAATACATGGGCAATAAAATGGTCAATTATAATAATACATTGGCATTAAGTAATCTTTACTTTACATGGGCAGAAAAGGGAACATGGTTGTTATGGGTCCCCTTGAAAATAGGGCCTATTGAAGTGTATCAAAGACTATGCATTTACTCACTACAATATTTTGGAGGCTTTTCATAGTAAGATAAATATACTATAATGCAGCTTTTCTTTTTTTAAATGGGCTGGTTTGGGTTCTGTTAACAAAGCAGCCTAGTCAAAGTGTTTAAAGACTGTGCAAATAATAACTACAATCAGTACACATGTTGGGGGGCTTTTTACAGTGAAATAAATACACTCTAATTGTATTTTTATAACCAAAAGCTGGCTGGTGGGGGTCCTGTTGACAATGTTGTCTGGTTACATTTTAAATATTGTGCACATAGGCACTACAATATTTTGGGGTATTTTTTAAGCCTAAAAAGTTTACACTAATGTTGAGTTTATTATCTAAAATTGCTGGTGTGGGTCCTGTCTAAATTTGGGTCTAGTATAAGTGATACAGTTCTGTGCACATACTGTAGGCACTACATTTTCTTTTTGGGGTAGGGTTAGCAAATATTTATACACTAATGTTGATTTCTAGATTAAAATCCAGTTTCATGGGTCCAATTTAAAATGGGGTCTAATATAAATGATCAAATATTGTGTAAGTAGTCACTAGTATATACGGGATAAAACAATGAAGAAGGTGAGCACACTACCGATGGGATGATTAAAGGAGGGTTTGGGTGAGGGAGCTACTAGACCAGGTAGAGGGACCCTGTATATGAATATGAAGAAAGCAGAAAAGAAGCACTACAACCCAGGGATTTTTTTTGTTTAAAAGAGGATATAATGCTTAAAATAAATGATAAAAATTAATAATCATAACTGCAATTCAAGACTCACTGTTGGATTGACGTGGCAATGTCCTGCCGGTGGAGACTGGATGGTGCTATCAGCGTGGGTCACAACCGGCTTTTACAGCTGGACTGTGTGAATATTGCACTGGGCTCGGAGTATCTTGTTAATGGAGGATGGTTGGTAGTGACAGCTAGATGGCTCCTGTAGCTGGAGATCTGCCATCCTGTCGCCTTGTTAGTAAACGGGCTATGCAGTGAAATAGTTTGTGCCGTCCGATGCTGTGGGAAGTCAGCTAGCCAGGCTGAGACCCATCAACTGAACGGAAGCGAGAGTGCCGCTCTGTAGCGGTTTAAGAACTGTCGGCAGTCGTAGTGACAGATCGTTAAGGAATGGGCACAGGACTTAAGGACAGTGTGGTCTGTCTTGCTGGGTAATGTGAATGGTGGTCAAACAGTCTGGCTACGCGTTTCGAAGCACTATGCGTCTTTTTCAAGCCCAAAGGAAATTGTCGAGAACGGGCGGAAGATGTAGAGGTTTAAAAAATGACAGGTGGGTGGGGCTTAGAATCGAGTAGGGCTGCTATTGGCTGGTATTTTCAGATGTGGTTGGTCATGGTGAATGATAGACAGCATCAATGCCGTTTGCTTTAACCCTTTCGCTGCCAAGGACGTATGGCATACGGACCTACAAAAAGGTGCGTCCGACATAGATCAGTCCACAGCGGTATGTTAGTCCGTATACTACATGGTCATGTGTACACGTGATAAATTGTCTGGTGTTATAGACATTGTTACTATGGTCCTTCAAAATCACCAACATAAAAGATTCCTTTGGATCCTCATGCCTCTATACCATGTGGATGTTTAATCTAACACGCAACATAAACTCATTTGAAAATAATATTATATGCTCCAAATCCAAAAAACTCAAGAGAGATATTATGGATTACAATCTCAACAGAGTATTCAATTGGAAAAAATCCCCCCACAACACCGTAGCTAAACCATACCCTGTTCCTCTTCTATCATTACACCCCATAGCCACAAGTAAAGTCACCCAATTAATTTGGGATGATATCAAACTCATTTACATTCACCACACCACTGCTTCTAAGATTAATATACCCCCAAAAACTACAAACCCTCAATCATTCCTCTCTCCCAGTAATCTCAGTCCACAAGAAACATCCTCTGGACATACACAAGTACACTCTCCCCACATTCCAAATAACACCATTCCAGAGACCCTACCCATTCCCATCACAACCACTTCCAGTACCGGTAACATCACATATTTTTTAGACTTGGGACCCATACACCCTCCAAAAATAAAAAGAAAAGCACGAGAAGAGGAATTAGAGGAGGAAAATATAGGAAAAATAGCAAAAAAATAAACAACTCCACCATAGAACCCTCCACTATAAAAATATTCAACCTCTCTGACCACAATCTCAGTCCCCAAGAAACATAATTACTCAGAAAAGGTTTTAATTTTGCACCAGACTCCAAACCTAACCCGTTCACTTTATTCAAGGACCTAAATAAATTCATCCGCTCACTCACTCTACAACGACATTACTCGTCGGTGCAAAGCACCACCCCCACTGTCAACACTCCTGATCCACTAGATGAGACTACGTTCAACATTATTGAGAACCTTGATGGAAATATCCTAAACGTACTATACGAATTGGCAAACACCAGCCCCGATTATGACTACAATATTGAGTCCATTGCCAATCCTGAGATCATCCATACCACTCTCAGACCCAAATCCAATTTTTATCCTTCATTCAAAAGGCCCCTTTATAGACACCTTTTACCATGTTGTTTATTCAGATCTTTTAAAAGGTATGCACCAATGCCAAAAGTTATCACAACCTATCTTTTGATGAACAAAAAGCTTTAAAAGAATTTGGTCTCAATAAAAACATTGTGATTAAACAAGCTGATAAAGGTGGTGGAACTGTTATTCAAAATCGCTCAGATTACATCAAAGAAGCTTTAAGGTTACTTTCCGATCCACTTACTTACAGACCTCTTTCACAAGATCCACTGACCATATACACCAAAGAGCTTGATGCCATCATTGAACCAGCATTCACTAGTGGCATCATTTCGAAAAAAGAAAGAGCCTTCCTAAATCCCAAACACCCCAGTACCCCATACTTCTATCACTTACCTAAAATCCATAAGGACAGCGTCAATCCACCAGGACGACCGATAATAGCTAGTACCAGCAGTCTCACCAGCGGATTGTCCATCTACATAGACCAATTCCTTCAGCCTATAGTTACAGCTCTTCCTTCCTACATCAAAGATTCGGGCCATCTCATCCAAATCCTATCCACCTACCAATGGAATGACACATATTGTTGGGTGTCTCTAGATGTTTGCTCCCTATATACATCTATTCCCCGCACAGTAGGATTAGAGGCCCTTTTGTTCTACTTCTCCAAATCTTCCATCAATCACAACCAAGCACAATTCATTATGAAGTGCACCAAATTCACCCTCAATCATAATTATTTTTCCTTTCTCGAAAAATTCTATCTACAAATCAAAGGGACAGCCATGGGCGCTAATTATGCACCCAGTTACGCCAATCTCACCATGGGCTACTGGGAAGACCATCACATATGGATGAATAACCCATATGCCCAACATCTAGTCTTCTATGGAAGATACATAGATGACATAGTCATCATCTGGGATGGCCCACCAGAAAGCGTGTTGGCTTTTGTCCAGCATTGCAACAGCAATAAGCTAGGTCTATCCTTTACCTATGTTGTTAGCACCAACAAATTAGTTTTTTTAGATCTTGAGCTTACCACCAAAAACAACCAGATCACCACAAAAAAATCACACAAAACCCACAGGGGGAAATTCTTACCTACATTACCATAGTTGCCACCACCCCCGGTGGAAAAATAATATCCTTAAGAGCCAGTTCTGTTGACTTAGTAGGAACTGCACCGACAAATCCGACTACACTACCTCCAGCCTCCATCTCATGAATAAATTTAAAGAGAAAGAATATCCCGAAGATTTGATCACTGGCGCTTTTTCTACATACTTAGAAGCATCGATACCCAAAATTACCAATCAAGATCAACCCTTCCCCAAAGACAACCAAGTCAGGTTCATCACCACATACAATAACAGCTATAAAGCCATTCAGAAGGTTCTCCACAAAAACTGGCATATCCTATTAAAGGATCCTAAACTAGGTCCCGTTTTACCACCTAGACCTTATATTAACTTTAAGAAAAACAGAAACATCAAGAACATGGTTGCACCTAGTAAACTACTGAAACAATCAAAATCAAACACAAAAAACTTTCTGTTCGACAACCGGGTTGGGACATTTCGGTGTCATTTTATCCATCACGGTGCCAATTTATCCATCACGGTCAGACAACATTTAAGGACCATAGTAACAATGTCTATAACACCAGGCAATTTATCATGTGTACACATGACCATGTAGTATACGGACTAACATGCCCCTGTGGACTGATGTATGTCGGACGCACCACACGTCCATTACACAAACAAATCGGTGAACACAGACGATTCATCGAAATTCGGACATTCGGATGTATCCGAATTCTGAATTACAGAAATGCAAACGAATCCGAATTTCCGTTTCCGAAATTCGGTAGCGGTAGTTCGGTCGAACATTCGTTTCGTTTCTTATTCGTTTCGTTCGTTGAAAAAAAACATTTTTCCCCTCAAAAGTCACTTTGCTGCAAACGAACGAACTAATGAACGAAACGAATAAGAAACGAAACGAATGTTCGACCGAACTACCGCTACCGAATTTCGTCCGAATTCCGAATCCAAATTGACTTTCACACCCGAATCCCGAAAAACTAAATAACACAAATCCGAATTTAAAATGAAACGAAACTAAACAAAATTTTTTGGCAGTGCACATGTCTAATAGGGAGACTTTCTGGATTTATAAATTGAATACCCTAGTACCAACTGGCCTTAATGAAGACATAGAAAGTCAAACCATCTTATAAATTCATTACAAATATTACTATGAGCTCCACATACATTTCTAAAAATCAAAATTATGTGTTTCTAAACGAACACAAAGAATACCTTTTACCAAAAAAGCAGGGTAGAGCAAAAATGCATAGAGCAAAAAAACGCATGCAACATGGTCCTACACATTTTATTATACAGAAAAATGTTTCTAAAAAATTGTTTTGCATAGAGAAGTATACATTTCTACAAAAAAACAAAGCTTTTTATACAACTCTTTTGTTTTTATTCATTTTAATATTTATCTCATAAATGCATTACCAAATAAATTGAATATTGTCACTTTATAAAAATAAAAATAAAACATTTTTAGACACCAGCAATAATATTGTCACATTTAAAGATCTTCTTATCTTTGAATAACATTGTAACAAGTTTTAGTTCCTTTTCCCTCTGAATTTAAACTCTTATTAAAGCTCTTCTTAAACAAATGTCCACGATCTCTTCTTTTAAAGCAAACGGCATTGATGCTGTCTATCATTCACCATGACCAACCACATCTGAAAATACCAGCCAATAGCAGCCCTACTCGACCCTAAGCCCCACCCACCTGTCATTTTTTAAACCTCTACATCTCCCGCCCGTTCTCGACGATTTCCTTTGGGCTTGAAAAAGACGCATAGTGCTTCGAAACGCGTAGCCAGACTGTTTGACCACCATTCACATTACCCAGCGAGACAGACCGCACTGTCCTTAAGTCCTGTGCCCGTTCCCTAATGATCTGTCACTACGACTGCCGACAGTTCTTAAACCGCTACAGAGCGGCACTCTCGCTTCCGTTCAGTTGATGGGTCTCAGCCTGGCCAGCTGATTTCCCACAGCATCGGACAGCGCAATTTATTTAACTGTATAGCCCGTTTACTAACAAGGTGACAGGACGGTAGATCTCCAGCTACAGGAGCCATCTAGCTGTCACTACCAACCATCCTCCATTAACAAGATACTCCGAGCCCAGTGCAATCTTCACACAGTCCAGCTGCAAAAGCCGGTTGCGACCCACGGCAGGACATTGCCACGTCAATCCAACAGTGAGTCTTGAATTGCAGTTATGATTATTCATTTTTATCATTTATTTTAAGCATTATATCCTCTTTTAAACAAAAAAATCCCTGGGTTGTAGCGCTTCTTTTCTGCTTTCTTCACTAGTATATACGGGCGTACTTTTTCAGTGAATACATTACATTGTATGATAGATTTAATGATTTTAAAATGGCTGGTGTGGGTCCTGTTCAAAATAGGGCCTAGTACAAGTTATTAAACACTGCAAAAGTAGGAACCTTATTATTTTAGTTCCTTTGTTTAGCAATGTTTGATTTCTATATTAAAATCTGTTTTCACTGAGTTGGCAGCTGCATTGAGGCTCATTTAATAAATTGTGTGAGGGTTCACTTCAACTTCCCAGTGATGTGCAATATGAAATAAGTAAACAATAATTTGCCATTCACCAATTTAAAACAATTATTGTGAATATTCACAAAATTTATTGTGTTTAGTTCTGAATTCCTTTAGTAAGTCAACCTCATTGGTATGCCATTTGAAGAAGAGCAGTGAATCAACAGTAAAAACACAACCACCATGTAGCACTGTGAAACAAAAAGGAGAGTGTGTGTAGTGAATATTATGGCTCCCCCTTGTGTACAATTGCAAACAAATATGTTTTGAAAACATTGAGATACATTGATGCAACAATTCATGTATACAGCATCACCCTGTTTTCATTTTTAATTGTCTAAGTTTATGACAGGTTTAAATTAAGGTTCTACTCATGTTTTATATTAAGAGAACGAAAATGTTCAAAATGTTATGCGTGTTATGTTATAGTATTAAATCTAGATAATGATTTTCCATGTTAATAACAACTTGCCTTTGAGAAAATATTGATATTGATGTGATAAGACTCAGGGCACAATTACACTACTGAGCTGTGTTAGCACATTATGCCACATGAATCATGCATGTATTACATTATGCCACATGTTTATGTGCATTGCTTTAGGGCATTCCATTAGTTTAAATGAGCTACATAATGCACCAAAATGCACCAAAAAAAGTGCAAGTAGTATTTTTTGCAGTGTACTCCACTGCAATGCATGGTAGTGTCTTTCCACTCATTACACTGCAAGGCACATCCATCAGGAAAGGTATGTTGGGGTTCCATTTAGAATGTGTAATGTGTTAACAGTGTAAATGGGTCTCAAATTAAATAGCTTGCTGGACATAAATTGTGTGATTTTAGTAGTCTAAATCCCCCCTAACTCTGGTAGGAGATATCTGTGTCTGAAGTTTCATGAAATGGAAACATGAAGCAATTAAAAAGCTCTATCAATGCAATATGAAGCTACTTAAACAAGGGACATTTTGAATACATACAAATAAATGTGAATGTGCACCCTAGAAAAAGGCAGTAGCAATTATACTATATAGTTGTATTTTGTGTTCCCATTGGAATCAAGCAACCTCTCCAAATCTATATGAGAGCCATTTAAAATGATGTTATGCTTCCATGCCAACTGATGGAAGAATAGGTGAAAACTAATACTTATACTGTATAACATATTTTAATGGCCATTTGACAATTTTCCCAATTACCTAATTTAGGTAATTTTCAGAAAATTATGCAGTGAAAGGTATTAGAGATGAGAAAACTGATCTCGCACTTGCTAAGCATATTAGAAAAAAATGTGCCCATTGTCACCCATTTATTGAAATTATTAGAAAGTCCCAGATGTTCCATCGATTGATTTTTTTGTTTGTTCAAGATCTCAATTTACTTTAAAAGAAGCACTGAAGTAGATTTATGACTCCAGATCCTCCCTGGAGTGACCTTTTAAGATTAGGGGAATGGCAGATATTCAAGAATTAGCTTATCTATATATTTTCTCTGCAAATATAACATTTATTAATACATTTAAACTATTTACATCTAGCTGGTCACAAAAAGACCTTATAGCAATTTTTAAAGAACTGCCATTTCTGATAGAAAAAATGTTTGGTGTTTATTCATGTCTGCACCTTAAAAGGTATAATAGTCAAGGACATATGGGAATAATTATTTATCGTCTCCTTTATGTCATGAGTGAGCAAGTATGAATCAGGAAATATTATCCCACAATATAGTAGGAGCTTTCACTCTTCTTTTCTTAGGAAGATTTCCTTTCATCATGAAAAAGAGGAAGAAGGCGCATTAATTTTCAGTTTATAATATTTTTAGAAAAGTTAACAGAGATTGTAATTTGAATTTACAGTTGTTAAAAAGAGAAGAGGCTGCCCATGTTCTAATAATACTAATGAGTCAATAAAGTTAGAAATAGATTAAGAAAAAAAGCTATTTATTTGCAGATATTATACCTTACAAATATATTTTGCAGTAATAAGATTGTTAAGAATTCACAAATAAAAGATATAAGCAAAACATATGAAATTATGTAAAACATAGGCAAAAATTAAATACAAGAAAACTGAGGTGTTTTTAGAAAGCATTCAACTTTTAAACCATTACATATAACATATATTTTATATAACAATTTATGAAGTGCTGTAAAATATTAGGTCCCTAAGGAAAAATATAAAACAAATCTATTTAACCTAACAAAAACGTGAAAAATTATATTACCTTTAAGCTTGCTGAAATTGGATGATAAGATACTATCAAGCAAATAGACATCTGCTATTTTTTCCCACTAGAAGCATGTACTCACTTCCAGGTAAATAGCGATATCAACATTCTGTCAGCGGGCAGGAAAATGATGTTCCACCTTCCACATTGATACTAAATTTCCAGCCATTTATTCAAATCTGGCTTCACACGGTTGCTATAACAAACTGCAGTTCTGACTAAAAGTTTGGATAGCATTGCTTTGGTGTTTATATTAAGGCATAACTATGTTACTTAGTTATGTTAGTGCTTACAGCTCAGGTAGGTTGTTGAGGCTCCAGTTGT
Organism: Nanorana parkeri; assembly: GCF_000935625.1. Lineage (NCBI taxonomy): Eukaryota > Metazoa > Chordata > Amphibia > Anura > Dicroglossidae > Nanorana > Nanorana parkeri. Next base: position 166,543 of record NW_017307983.1, read on the forward strand.
GATTCATATAATCTACACTGAAGGTTCAGTAAGGGCCATGATTTGGACAAGGTATGCCAATAATGACATGATTTTGCATTATAACTCTGATGTGATGCCATTAATGACTGTAGCACAAAGTGAATACTTTTCAAAAACTGTAACAAACAAAGTACATTCATAGTTTTTGCACATGGCAAGCAATAACATTTTATATCTTACTAAGAAAATGAGACAATCATAGTAACAAGCACATGCAGGACACGATAGCAGATCTTGATTTTGGCATCTGTTCCTGCTAAATTAGCTCCAACAAAAGCCCAGATATGCTTTTATCCCATCATGTGTTGGACTGCATTGGGAAACAAAGTGAGGATCTCAAAATAGCACATAAGATCTGGAAAAAAAGAGGTGATAGGGAGACCACTGAATATCTTCAGTGGCAGCAATAGATGGGGTATCTGAAGAGCAAGAAATGTAATAAGGTGCAGGGGCGGTTCCCCTGCACAATACAAGATCTGTGTGACTTAAAGGTTTTTAAAAGACTTAAAGGTTTGAAACTCAGCTTTCTACTGTGGATCATACAACCTCAGTCATGTCACAACAACTCACTGATTTGCATGTACCACTTTTTTCTGGTTTAGTTTGTGTGGCCTGGAGCAACCAAACTTATATCAGCTTTACACCTAATGGGGTCTTCAGTACTGGATAGAAGTGTTGTTTCCGTTGCACATCTCTCACTGCCCAGGGTTGCAGCTCCATACCACTTAGCTGTGGTTTACACTTATTACTTGCTCCCAAGTAGGCTTTTAACTATACTGGAAAGTACAGGCTGTTTGTATATTCACTAGTTTGCCCTGCCTGATTGCTTGTCTAGGCTCCTTTTTCTGAGCCTGCCCTCTTCTTGCTGCTTCTTTCTCATGCCCTCTCTCTTTCAAGTCCTCTATTTCCTTCCCTCCTTTTTTCTCCAACCTTCTCTCCCCCCTTATTTTTATTTTTGGCTTGGTGGTTCCCAGGGCAATAGCATGCGATAATAGCTCCTCTCACCTTGACATCCCTTTATGTGCGAGGACTTAATATCCCTGAAAGACGTTCTAGACTATTGGGGGACCTCAAGAGAGCTTGTTCCCAAGAGGCTTTACTACAAGAAACACACTTGAAATGTGGCCAGGTCTCTAAACTCACTAATAGGGACTTCCCCTGGGCTTACCATTGCCCTTCTCCCCTCTCCAAGTTGAAAGGGGTTAGCAACCTCCTCTCTAAGACTGTTGCTTGGACCTATGAAAGCCAGTTGGCAGATGACAATGAGAGATTCCTGTTTCTAAAAGGGAAACTAGTTGGAATGACAGTCACCTTTGCCAATGTTTACTTTCCCAACACCAATCAATTGGGGTTCTTGCGTGCAGTGGTACCCTTGTTATTGGAATTCATGGATGGTGTCCTGATCCTGGGAGGGGATTTTAAGTTCCCAATGGATTCACTCTAGTAGGTTTTCGAAGGGGACTTCACATTTGTCTTATTCATATTTGAAAAAGCTGAAAGCCAAACTGCATCTCCTTCTTCTGGTTGACTCATGGCATTTTTGCCACCCACATGGGAAAGATTATACTTACTTTTCCTCAATCCATCAAACATACTCCAGTTTGGACTACTTGTTTGTGCAGCGCAAGGACCTCCCTCTGATTCTGCGGTGTCTATAGACAATATGGTATTGTCTTATCATGCCCCTCTCCACCTAACCTTGGACCTGCTAGCACAAAGATCCACATGTTTTTCCTGGAGGTTCAACGAGTCATTGATACAAGACTTGTTGATAAAGGCTGAGTTAGTATAGGAATTGGCTTCCTTCATGCAAATCATAGTAATTTGTACTCTTCCCCCCATGATCTGGGAATCCCACAAGTGTGTCATATACGGGGGTCCTCATTAAACATGAAATCCGTAGGAAGAGAGATCTAGCCTCTAAAACTCTCACCTGCTGAATCACCTACGTGCCTTAGAATTATTACACAAGAAATCCTTGGTTGTGCAGTCCCATGCGGAACTAGTGGCTGTTTACCTTAATTCTTACTGATACTCCTCTTCCTGAGGATGCCCTTCACATGTCGATCACAGTGATCCCTAAACCGGATCAGGATCTCACCTCTTGCGTTATTCAATGTAGACCTGAAGCTTTTTGCAAAGACTATCACTAATAGACTTCTGCTGGTCCTTCTGAAACATGTCCACTCAGATCAGGTGGGTTTTATACCATCTAGCGAAGCCAGGAACAATACCGCCAGGGCCCTGGATGTTGTTCACCAGGCCAGGTGCTTGTAGTCCCCGTTTATGTTGCTTTCCACTGATGCCAAGAAGGCTTTCAATAGGGTTAACTAGGGGTTTATGTCCGGGAGGCTCCGGCATGTTGGCCTGGCGCACAATATGTTAACATAGATAATGGCCCTTTACTCTTAACCCTCGGCAGCTGCACATGTGAACGATACTAGATCTCAGTACTTTCCCTTCCCAGGTGTCAAGGTTGCCCTGGTCCCCATTAATTTTTGCTCTCTCTGGAGCCATTTCTTCACACAGATATCCAGGACTTGCATACAGTTTCAGGGGTCCATAAAGTGGCTGCCTATGCCGAAGATCTCCTTTTCTTTCTTATGGCCCCCACTAGTTCCCTACCTCATTTTCTTTCTGCTTTAGCTACTTATGGCCGTTTCTCCAAATTTAAGGTGAACTTATATAAGTCAGTAGCTCTAAATGTGTTCCTATTCCCTCAGATTTTGATTGTGTTGAAATCTAGATTTCCTTTCAGGTGGGAAATGTACCATATAAAATACTTGGGTACGTATCTCAGGGCCGACCTAAACAATCTCTTCTCAGCAAACTTTCTTACTTTATTAGTGAAAATTTCCCTAGACCTTAAAGTTTGGTGTGTTCTTCCTATCACTTGGTTTGTTAGCTGTGCCGCTATAAAGATGAACATTCTACCTCAAGTATTATACCTCCTCCAGGCCCTATCCATCAGCCTCCATTCCCACTTTTTATAGAGTTCATCTTATTTATTTGGGCTGGCAAATCACACTGACAAATTCCACACTGATGGCCGATCGACATTTTCTCCATCCACCTCCAAAAGGTGCTCATTATCTCTCGCACCAGAGTCACATCCACCCCACCTGGATTGGTGGGTCGTGCTTTTCCCCCGATTCAACCTCTATCATCGCCTTGCCTCACTTCCCAAACACCACAGAAACCATTGTAGGACCTTTTTTGGCCTCTGTCAGACGCTGGCAGCTCTTAAAGGTCTGTCTACTCATTAACAATCGATTAACCCACTTAAAGAATCTTTTATAAATGCATTATAAAACGTGAACAGATTTGACACATCTAAGAATCCACTACAAAAGTTTATTTCTGGTTAACATATTGCTCTCCGCATCATCTCTATGAACCATCGTTGCTGAGCCCGCAACCTCATTTACTCAATGGTGAGTCTATGTATTTTACACCAGTCCACTGTGCACATCAGATCACTCACTGTGCCTATATTTAATATTTAATATATATAAAACTGTGGATCTCCACGTCACGGTATTGGAAGTCCCCACCTGAAGCTCGACACATCAAGCATCGCACCACCTCAAAAGTGACCTCCAACTTCCAAAGCTCAGATCCACCTGATTACATGTGAGTACAATCATCTCACACATTCTTCATGCCTCCGCTCTAACATCTTTTATCTGCGCTAGGTCGTTGCACTTTTTCCTCCTTTTTGTTTCTTCTGGCAAATCACAGAGACTTAGTAGGCAGATTCTAGCTCTACAAACTACAAGTTGCTAACCTGCCTGTCAGTTCATGCCTCTCTACATTTTTTAATGGAGTTGGACTGTGGACTGTGGAAATGGAGTTGGACTGTGTTTTTATGGAACAGAGGAACACTATTCTTGCTATGCTTTTAAAATCTTCTTTGGCCAGGTAGCAGGAGATGGGTTATAACATTGTAAAGCGATGGTATAGGTTGTTGCACAGAATGCATGACTCAATTTCAGACCTTTGCTGCAGGTGTGGTTTGGCTGTAGGCACGATGTTGCATTTACTCTGGTCTTGCCTCAGTCTACAGCCCTTCTGGTACCAGGTCCTTGGAATTGTTGAAAGTCTAACTCGGGCGAATCTGAAAGACAACCCTGCAGCTTGTCTTTTACTTCTCACTGCACGTCCAATCTCCAAGTATTAGCATTCTCTTTCATACCACCTTTTGAACGCTGCCAGAGCATATATCCCTATGAAATGGAGGAACTACCAGCCCCCTTCTGTCCAAATGTGGCTTTCTAGGGTCCAAGACATCTACATTATGGAAGACCTTACGGCTTCTTTGAAAAACATTGAGGCTTAATTTAATTCCACTTGGGGTCCCTGGATATGTTGTAGGACATCTCGATGCTCTCAATTGCTGTCCCAATTCTGACTGTAAAGGAATATGCTTATGGTCTGCTTTCCATGCCTTACTATGTAATTCTGGTTTCTGTTGCTCTACTTATACCCGGAACATTGTGACTGTGGTTTCTGTTGCTCTTCATATACCCAGAACGTTGTGATATTTCTAATATTGCAATCTCTTCTGCCTTGATTGTAATGAGAGAACCGACTGGCACTGAGTCCACCTTGCCATAGATACCAGCTCTTTACTTTTTCAATTGGTTTGCATGCAGTGGCTTTGTATGTGTCTTTCACATCAGAACAGCGCCTGCAATCAGATATGGCCAGCGGGGAGAACTACAGCCGACGGGGATGTGCGCATGCGCGGAATCAACCGGCACTCATATGCATATGACGGCTGGAACGCAAGCCTGAACTTCCCTGCGTTCCACACGAGACAGATACGTGTGGACGAGGGGGCGGCGCTGAAAGCCGATTTAGCATCCTAATGCCATGGCAACCGCCCGTACCTGTCAAAACTCCCGGCCGAACGGCTCACTTGTATTTTCACGCCAATATTCATCTATAATAACCCAAAGGCTATGTACATTTGAATTCAATGTGGCGGGAATGGGCTCTGTGCTGACATTCTTCTCAAATGGGAGGGGTCTGTTTTAAACCTCACATTTTGGATGTCCATTTAAGGTGCACATTGAGGCCCCGAAAGCGCTTGCATTTATGGCAATGTACCAATAAATGGACTATTGCTTAATTACACTTTGGAGTGCTGGTGACATTATTTCTTTTACTGATCTTCTCACGGTGCCATCCGTGGTCACTACAAGCACCCACCCGGCCATACGGGTCTTTTCTTTTCGTAAGGACTGCAGCGAGATCTCTTGATTTCTGAATAAATAAATACATCATAAAAGCAACTACATTTTTGAATAAAAGACCTTCAGACTTCACACTCCCACTCTTGTCAGAAACTTTTGGAAATACCATTTAAACATTTTAAAAGTCTCTATGCAGAGGACAAGAATGCTTATACTGAGCATACTGTATACTGAGCTTTAAACTACACAGGAGGTCCTGGGTTCCCTGGAAGCGCCAATTTCAAAATAGGAAATATTGGCAGCAATCAAGAAGTTCAAGTCATTCCAAAACACAGGTCCAAATTAGTTAACTAATTTGATTTATAAAGCTATGTTTTCACTGCTTTTATATGCATGCTAATGGGATGATGGACAGGCTTATCATTACAATGAATAGAGACTGCTGCGTGCACGCACCAGTAGAGTTTGGAGAAAATCTAAAAACTTTCCCAGACTTCCGGTTCCGGCTCCCATGTAACTAGCGGCGGGGAGACAGCGCTCCATCCCCAACACTAACCGGCTTACAAATCCCGGCCAGCGACACACTCGCCCATAGCCCCGATCGGGTTGAGAGGCTCTAGGGGACCATATGGAACGGTTCATGGAACCGAAAGCGGTCCGGTCCCGATCAGTGCCACGAGCGCTGGAGGGGACACAGGCACACGCTGCAGCCAAGATGGCCGCCGCACCTGACAGGCTGAGCCGCCGAAGCCCCTCTCCTGCATCCTCCCTGGCTGAGTCACTGGACGGATCCACACATGCCCGGATAGCAGAGGCAGTGGCCAGGCTTCTCAAGCCCACCATAACAGAGGCTGTGGAGTCAGCCATGCAGCAAGGGCTACTACAGCTGAGGCAGGAAATTACAGCACAGGCACGATCCATCTCGGTGGCTGAACAGAGGATCTCAAGTGTGGAAGATGACCTCTTGGAAGCACAGGTTAAATTGGCACAATATGAATCTATATCCCTTTCTATGCAAGCAAAACTGGATGACCTGGAAAATAGATCCAGGAGAAATAACCTACGGATTGTGGGCCTCCCGGAAGCATATAAACCGTCGACGCTCGCAAAACTCTGGGCCTCCACAAATCCGGAAGCTCTTCGCATCCCAGTGCCCTGCATGGTAGAAAGGGCGCATCGTCTAGGCCCTCCAAGAGATCGCAGACTGCACGCAGACGTTGCTCTGTTGCAAGAGACACACCTGAGAGAGGAGGACTTCCATAGAATGCTTAAAACTTGGGTGGGGGAGGTTTTTGGGGCGCCATCGGACGGCAGAAGGGCAGGGGTGATAATCTTAATACATAAAAGTCTCCAGTACACTGTCTTGAGCATAAAGAAGGATTCGTTGGGGTGGATGCTGACAGTGACTTTAGACATGGGGTCCTCCACACTGGCGCTTACAAATGTCTATCTTCAAAACTCACCCTCCAAGTCGGATTTCAGAACGCTGACACACTGGCTGTCGCAGTGTACAACGCCACTTCATCTGGTGGGGGGGGATTTTAACTCCACGATGTCACTATTGGAGGACAGGAGATGGATCTCAGGGAATGTGCCTAAAACAAGGGGGCCTGAGTTCGCGAGGCAGTCATCTCTGGCCACTATGGCCGAGGCTCTTAACTTGCACGACATCCGGCGGTTGGCCCATCCGATGGACACCGACTTTACGTACTTTCGCCACTTCCTGGTGACGTCGTGGAGGGATTATGTCTCCCTTAACCAGCAACATGTAGTCACTCCAGTCCTCTTCTGGGAAGCAGCTAAAGCGTATATGAGGGGGAGAATAATTTCCTATACAGCGGCATATAAAAAGAATATCTTGCGGTCCTACCGACTGGCTAGTGCCCGTCTGAGGAGTGCCAAGGTGTCCCTTAGGTCCAACGCCACCCCTCATAGCAGACAAGAATGGGAGTCAGCAAAACAACAATTTGATCTCTGGGCACAGAGGCAGGACGCAATTTTCTCGGCACACCTGGATCTCTCCATTCACAAATATGGCAACAAGGGGGGCAAATTGATGGCACGTCTGGTGAAGGGGAGATTTCGTCCTAGCCATATTTTGTCCCTTAAACACCCCTCCGGGCATATAGAACAGGACCCATTGCTCATTAATCAGATCTTAGAAGATTTCTATAGAACTCTGTATTCCGAGGATGAGCATGATGGGATGGCAGCGGAACGATTCCTCGAATCTCTGGGCCTCCCAACCCTGTCACCGGATCAGCT
>NW_017307983.1:174370-178860 GCF_000935625.1 Nanorana parkeri
CTGCATCTATGGGTATTGCTGAAGGCCTTGGTATTCCCTACTGTATAGTGTTGTGGTGGACACAAGGGTGTGAGCGCCTTCCCCACAAATGCATGACGTGGGAAATACCGAAGTCAGTCAATTATAGTTTGTTATTACTGTTGTTTATAGTTAAGCTAAGTTGGGTCATACACTTCAGAATTTTATCCATATGTACATCACACTGGGTTATCCCCAAACTGTCGTGGGGTTTTTTCCCCTCCCCACAAGGAGCATAGCACCCCTATGTACTGAAATTATCTTCACCCGTACCTGGACGGTGACCGGGCGGGACTCTGGGGGCCTGACAGCATCTAGTGTCCGAGCAGCCTCTACTGAGTTTATTGATCAGCGAATTAGACGCCAGACACCTGCTATAACATAAAAGTAATCTCATGGAATGTTAAAGGCCTACGCTCCCCCCAAAAACGTAACCAAGTTCTGCGTCAGCTCCGCAGACTGTGCGCAGACGTTGCTCTGTTGCAAGAGACACACTTGAGAGAGGAGGACTTCCATAGAATGCGTAAAACTTGGGTGGGGGAGGTTTTTGGGGCGCCATCGGACGGCAGAAGGGCAGGGGTGATAATCTTAATACATAAAAGTCTCCAGTACACTGTCTTGAGCATAAAGAAGGATTCGTTGGGGTGGATGCTGACAGTGACTTTAGACATGGGGTCCTCCACACTGGCGCTTACAAATGTCTATCTTCAAAACTCACCCTCCAAGTCGGATTTCAGAACGCTGACACACTGGCTGTCGCAGTGTACAACGCCACTTCATCTGGTGGGGGGGGATTTTAACTCCACGATGTCACTATTGGAGGACAGGAGATGGATCTCAGGGAATGTGCCTAAAACAAGGGGGCCTGAGTTCGCGAGGCAGTCATCTCTGGCCACTATGGCCGAGGCTCTTACCTTGCACGACATCCGGCGGTTGGCCCATCCGAGGCACACCGACTTTACGTACTTTCGCCACTTCCTGGTGACGTCGTGGAGGGATTATGTCTCCCTTAACCAGCAACATGTAGTCACTCCAGTCCTCTTCTGGGAAGCAGCTAAAGCGTATATGAGGGGGAGAATAATTTCCTATACAGCGGCATATAAAAAGAATATCTTGCGGTCCTACCGACTGGCTAGTGCCCGTCTGAGGAGTGCCAAGGTGTCCCTTAGGTCCAACGCCACCCCTCATAACAGACAAGAATGGGAGTCAGCAAAACAACAATTTGATCTCTGGGCACAGAGGCAGGACGCAATTTTCTCGGCACACCTGGATCTCTCCATTCACAAATATGGCAACAAGGCGGGCAAATTGATGGCACGTCTGGTGAAGGGGAGATTTCGTCCTAGCCATATTTTGTCCCTTAAACACCCCTCCGGGCATATAGAACAGGACCCATTGCTCATTAATCAGATCTTAGAAGATTTCTATAGAACTCTGTATTCCGAGGATGAGCATGATGGGATGGCAGCGGAACGATTCCTCGAATCTCTGGGCCTCCCAACCCTGTCACCGGATCAGCTCTCCTCGCTGAATGCAGATATTTCCCGGGAGGAGATAGTGTCAGTTATCAAATAAAGTTATCAGGCAAAGCCCCAGGCCCTGATGGCTATTCGGCCGAATTTTATAAAATACTGCACTTGGAGGTGACGGATTCCCTCCACTCTTTATTTAACTCAGTATGGGTGGGAGGTCCATATCCGGCAGAGGAATTCTTCTCATCGTCCTTTTTGGACATTCTCATTAAGGACAGATCATACTCCGTTTCAGCAACGTACCCCAGGCTCCAGACACTATTTCTCAATCCTCTCTCCTCCTCAAATGTGCGAGAATGGGCAAGGGACTTTGATGACCCAGATATGCTGGATAAAATCCTCAGAGGCTATAACACAATCAGGACTATAACTCCTAATGAAGTGTGGAGGGAGACCCAGTTCAAGATCCTTCACAGAGCCTATGTTCCGTTCTTTCGGCCTCCGGACAACGGGGACGTGCCCGCTCCAGGGAGACCAACAACATCCATCTGCCCGAAGTGTGGGTGTCCCAGACCCACATTGCATCATTGCTTGTGGAGTTGTCCCTCTATATACCTTCTGGACCCAAACACTCACGTACATCAATTCTGTCATCTCATGGCAACCAGATATGGATGTCTATTCGTTGATCTCTTTGTCTATTCGGCTTCCTGGCGCCTTCGGGAGAGGGCCGGGGACCGCCACGGGGAAAGGGCATGGACTGGGCCCATATATGCCTTCTGACGGCGAGACGGTGTATAATGAGGCACTGGAACTCTCCACTGGCCCCAACCACAACAGAGGTTACTATGGATCCTAAACTCCTGATGAATAAGGACAAACTGGATGCAGAGATGCATAAAGATACCCGTTCTACGTCTTTCCTATCGCGTTGGAGGTATTTTATTAGTAGTTCTTTTTCTGTAGAGGACATCCACCAAATCATTAAGCCCTTCCGCTACACTAGATGGTACTTGACTAATGACTTGTCGAATGCCTTGGGGGTCCTGCAGCTAGGGCAAGACTGACGGCCTCTATGAGAGGCAGGTCTTGGCGTAATTTGAGTACTGCTTGATTACACGGTCTGAATACTTGTTTATAGTGGGAGTACTGTTAGTATTGTTCAGAATGCTCCATCTACTATGCATATGTTCCTTGATGGATTGTTATGGATGGAATTAACCACTGCGTGGTATACTTACTACTTTGAAGTGATGACGTTTGTTTTAAAAATGTAAAGATTTCTAAAAGTTAATAAAACATTTTTGAAAAAAAAAAACTTTCCCAGAGGCTGTGCAAGCTGTAAAGATCTCTGCACGGTGTTTTATGTAAGTGTATGATACAGTCAGCATGGGAGGGGGAAAGACGTATCCATAGCAGCCAAGGAACCATATTTGGAAATTAAGGAAGCTTAAATATTTTACAAATAATAAAAGAATGAAATATATAGAAAATTAAGTAGCTATGTTTGGATGAGCCAATTAAAAAATCTCAATATAATCTGTAAACATGGGGCTGATTTACTACTGCTTTTGCACATTTCCCAGTGGTGCATTACTTCACAAACCTCTAAATTAATATTTCCCAGTATTTATCAAGTACTAGAAGACTGTCACTAATTCAACAGAGCAGTTAGGTGCATGAATACACAATTTAGGCTGGGTTCACACCAGTTTCTGGACCAGATCTGGAACGCAATTTTACTGCGATTTTGCCACGTTCCGGAACTGTTTTTCTTTCTAGCTTAAAATGGGCTTTCAGGTCTGTTCCAGTGCGTTCCATGCATTTTCATGCGTTTCTATGCATTCAAATGCATTCCAGACCAGACAAAATCAGACATGCATTATTTTTCTGGTCTGGTCTGGAACGGACTGCGGACAGAGGACAGAAATAGCATAGGGATACATTGGGATGCATTTTGGATCCGGAAACAGTCTGGTCTGGTCTGGAGGTAATCTGGATGTTGTGTGAATGGGCCCTTAAGATGGTGGTTCGGGGCTACCCAGGGTTTGCAAGGATCTGACAGCTATCTAGTGCCGTACCTCATTACAAAAACATTTTACATGCGGACCTGATTCTTTTCAATTAAAAAATTGTTAGTTGTGCAATGTGAAAGGTTACATATACTGTATATGGAAGGGCATGTTGGAGTAGTTCAAGGTCATAATACATTGTATAATAAGCAAAGTTCCCCGAAAATACGGAATCCCAAAATAGGAGCTGTCTATAATAATCAAACAGGTAATGATAATGTAACAAATTTTAATGAGAATTAATAATAAAGTAGAAAAACATATAAATACACCTACTGACAAAGAACATCTAAAATCAATTAAAATGACAAACAAGTCCTCCCTGATATAGCCCTGTGTTGATTGATGTAGATGAGAATCTAGTGACCGTTAGTGATGGTCACAAAGAGTCACTGATATTGGACACAAGCGCTGTGTTAGGCAAGCAAATACTCAGTATCAAAGAAGAGAAAAAAAGAAGGAATTACTCACTTCTGATGTGGTTTAGGTGGTGAGACAGTTCCTAACAAAAAGATGGCAAGCAAACCAACTGAGTATTTGCTTGCCTAACACTGCGCTTGTGTCCAATATCAGTGACTCTTTGTGACCATCACTAACGGTCACTAGATTCTCATCTACATCAATCAACACAGGGCTATATCAGGGAGGACTTGTTTGTCATTTTAATTGATGTGCGGCCGCACTAACGAATACAGGTGAATAAAGATCCACGAGGAGTGTAGTTTTCTCTTAGTGGGTCCAGTCAGCATGGATTTAGCCAAAGAGGAGTGAACAGATAGTATTCAAAGTGAAGGTAGTACTGTCAGATCCACCATGATTTGGTTGGTTTGCTTTGCCATCAGTGTCCCCAAAGGGATCCCGTATATCCAGCAGAGTCTGCAGAGTAAAATCATGGGCACACAGGGAGGGCTGCACACACGTTTAACCC
>NW_017307983.1:179820-263386 GCF_000935625.1 Nanorana parkeri
CTGCACACACGTTAAGGGTTAAACGTGTGTGCAGCCCTCCCTGTGTGCCCATGATTTTACTCTGCAGACTCTGCTGGATATGATGGCAAGCAAACCAACTGAGTATTTGCTTGCCTAACACTGCGCTTGTGTCCAATATCAGTGACTCTTTGTGACCATCACTAACGGTCACTAGATTCTCATCTACATCAATCAACACAGGGCTATATCAGGGAGGACTTGTTTGTCATTTTAATTGATTTTAGATGTTCTTTGTCAGTAGGTGTATTTATATGTTTTTCTACTTTATTATTAATTCTCATTAAAATTTGTTACATTATCATTACCTGTTTGATTATTATAGACAGCTCCTATTTTGGGATTCCGTATTTTTGGGGAACTTTGCTTATTATAGATTGACGCTGGAACCCAGGAGTTTTTTGTCCACTTTATTGTTATTTGAGGCGCTTCTCCTTTCCCCATTTGTTATTATCATAATACATTGTACTTGATTAATATACATGAAAGCAAAGAGAGATGGTCAAATGGAGGATGGGACAGTGGCTACATACATGTGTGTTAGCTACTCGAAGATGTGCTGGATTTTGTCTCACCTGTGCTGCTCTAGCTTCCTCTTTTGTTAAAGTGTATTTCTCTTTTTGTAGCCAAATTGAGATAACACCTATTTTATATTTGTTACTGTTCCCATCCACATAGCATAAGCTAACACATAATTAAAAATGCTTCTTGCAGTTTATATTGCTTTTTACTTGCTAAAATATCTACTTTTCCTTATTTGTAATGTTAGGAGGAGCTGTGAGGGGTTAGTGTCTGTCTGTACTGTGCTGGCTTATTTCATTAAAATTTGTAAAGTCTGAATACTGCCTGTCCTAACAAAAGGTTAAAGGATTAAAAGTCTGCCTTCTACATTGTATGGTAATGGGAGCAACACATTACACACATCCCTATCCTCAGTATTTCTGTAAGAACAGGTGTGGTACTCAGAAAAAACTTGGATTCAGACATTTTGCCTGCTGCAACAAAACATCTAAAAGGTGAAACATATTTTTTTAAATTATTTTTGGCTTGCTGTGTGAATGGGAACACATAACAAACAGAGATAAATATATAGAACCATATAGAAAAATATATAGAAAATACATAATTGTCCCTTTCACTCTTTGGGTACATGACCTGTAGTGTGATGGTTAATCTATGATATTACACATAAAAAAAGAAAGTGCTTGACCTAAATAGAAAGAAAAAAACATATTCCACCAATGTGCATCGAGCATGCAAGTATTGCGTTATCCTTGGATTAGCATCATTCTGTCCATTCAAAGTGAATTTACTTTAAACACTGTATAGTATTCCCAACATCCATCTTATTTAATCTGCAGTAGGCCTACCCTTGTAGGCCTACCCAGTAGGCCTACCCTTGTGCTGTCTGATTCTAATGGCTACCTCTCCTGCTTTGCTGTGTAGAGTAGAAAGATTAGAAAATAAAAAAATGTCTAGAAAATACATAGCAATCCGCTCCAAAGTTATGTTTTTGGTGGGAGGTCCTTTCCTAAAGAAACAACAATAAACAGTGTGAGGCCTCATTCACACTGCCGCACGTATGCGCGCGTATACGCACGTACGTGCGTATTGTACCATATGCAACCTATGCAAATAAATGGCTCCATACACACAGCCGCGTATAGAGACGTATATTTGCGTAGCGTATATATGCGCAAAAACAGAATAGAACAGAGATGCGTCCGGGCAGAGTATTTCAGCGTATTTACACGCATATAAGCGTGCTTACGCACATATACACGTCTATGCGTGCGTATACGCACGTAGATGCGTACAGCACATTAAAAATTCCATTACGAGTGATGCATTCTGGGATTGCATATAGAGCACGCATATACGTATATACGCTCGTATGGACGCGTGTATATACGCAATATACAATTTTGCTTGCGTTGTGTGTGAATGAGGCCTAACCGTGCGCCAATATGATTTTCAGCAGCAGGCACTAATAGTACTGGATTAACCTATTAGGATTTCAAATCCTAAATAATGACACAAGTATAATATTGAATGTGAACAAACCACAAAATTAAACACAAACAATATATAAATACAACCAACGTGACTGTCTATCAAACAATATGTGCATAAAAAAAACAATTCCATCCACAACCCCAGTGTATAGAAGTTCATATGTATCACAATACAAAAATCAGTCTAAATAGAAATAGCCACAAATAATCCGGAGTTGTTCCACCACCAAATGATGAACACCGAGTGAACACCCAATAGAGTGCTGCTTTCCTGGGGCTCCGACCTGGACAATAGTTCTGAACAACACTGTTTCCCGCTTTGTTGTAAAGTAAGGAGGGGATCTACCCTTAATGGAGCCAACTGGATATAATCCCCCGATCCAACCATACACGTGTTCCCAGGAAGCCAGATGCCTATTATCTCATTCTCGAATAAAAAGAAATACAAGATATAGTGTACACCACAAAAACACATAAAATCTTTATTTTAAATGCTACTCACAAAAAAACATAAATGTCCAACTTCACCACAGAAATCTGTTGTGGTATGTGATGGGAAGGAACACCACCAGATAAGCTGAACCAGCTCCAATCTTCCTCCGGTTGCTACACCCACCTCTCTGGATTACAAGCTCAGCCTTAGACTTGTTACATCCAGAATGACTTCATCATGGGCAATTTGTGGATTGTTCACATTCATATTCTACCTGTATAATTACTAAGGATAGCGCAGCACATACATACTTTCCTAAAGAAAGATTTTTTTTCTAAATGTTCAATGATTGACCGTTAGAATTGTAACCTGCTTCTTATCTAGATATGCTTATCTGGGTGGAAAGGAGGGCAGAGAGTGTGCAGATTACACCTTCCTTTACCAGACTAGGCCTCATGCCTTTAAACATTTTGGGTGGGAGAAGCTTCCTGTAAGGAACCTTGTCCCAATGTTAAGGAATAAGGGCCTGTTACACACATGTTTTCCACCAAAAAGGATAGTTTGAATCAATACAAGGGCATATTACTAACCCTTAAATACTATTAAAGTAAACTCCCAGATATGATAAAAGTCAACAACTAAGTTTGATCTCAAATGTATTTCCTAAGGGATAGTAGTGTGCACATCTAGATTATGCATGATAAACACAGATGAAACTGGAAATATGCCATTGCACATGAGTGTGGGATCCACTGTGCCAAGCAGATGGTCTACATTATGCACACTGCTGTGTCTTCTGTGTCCCACAGTGTCTGCCTATGTGCACGCTGCCGGGCTGCTTACCCTTTGTCTCTCCTCTTCTCCCCACCGAAGATCTCTACTGCGCATGTATGCGCCCCATCCATCTGCTCAGCCGCTCGAGAAGTTCCAGATCCAGATTTAGCTTTTTGGTAACTTTTTAAATTTTTTTAAATGATTTTGCATATATCCACTGATTGCTAGCAGTAGATATATGCAAAAAACAGTGTTTAATTCTACCTGCATATTTGTGCTGTGGTCCTCCTTTTTTTTTAAGGAAAAGCAACAACAAGAGGCTAGCAACTCTTTCCCCAAGGAAGAGAAGGGAGATGATGAAGGCTTTCCACCACAGCCTGTTTACACACTATGTTAAGAAAGGGGAGCCAGGTAATGGACTTGCTGGGTCCAGCCAAGCCTCAGTTGGAGATTGAGAAGGTAAAGCAGCAATACATGTGGCAAACCTATATTTTCGTATGTTGCATTTTAAGTGTGTCTCTCGGACAAAAGTTGTCTATTACTTTGGTATAGAGTATGGAAGGGTTAACACCTTTTAGTCCCTGTTACTTACTACTGTTCCTCTTTTTGCCAGTTAGGAGCCTTTATTCCATACTGTTGCTCAGAGAATGAAAAGCCTGTGCAGGAAAGCAGTTTTGAAGTTTTGAAGGTATTTGAATATTATCAATGTGGCAATATGACCATTTCATTGTTGTTTCCTTCAAACTTTATCTGCAGAGCAAACTTTGTAATTATTTTTTTTTATAGAGTACAGAAGGGTTAGATCCTCTGTTATGTTTGTTGATTTCCAGGATGCAGTTATAATGATTTCCACTGGCTCACTTTGCCGGTAGAATCTTTTTTCAAATCTATGTTTATTGAGCAAAACATATGATAATACAGATAAGATATGCATAGAACTGCACGCAGACAGCCAACTGAAATTTTCTGCAAATAAAAGTGTACATATCATAACAAGTAACGAAACCTCAAGCGCGTCAATATAATACAAGACACAATGTCATGATAAATCATTTACGGTCCCGGTTACTAACACCAATGCTGATATTGATCGCTTAGCATGTTCCAACCACCCCTTGTTGTGTTACATCATCCATTGCACTCAAAGTGACAATCGTGCGAAGGACCAAGTATACGAAGGGGAGTTCCCTCCAGCACAGTCTAAAAATTCTTGGTGGGTTGAAAGCCATGGCCTCCAGTGAACCCAGGGACCCGAATGCGGGGGCCATGCTCACCAAGCAACTATCCTTGGTTCAGTAAGGTGGTTGGGTGGTAGTCTACCAGGATTGTAGAAGAAGAACGGTTGAAAGAGAAGGTAAGAGAAAAAGATAAAGGCAAGTGCGAAAGTAGAGGGAAAGAGAGGGAACAAAGGGAGGGAGGGTCTCCCGCCTACCCCAGTGGCCCCCCAGGGTAGCAGCCCCTTGAGCCCGTGCCATCATACAGGACAATGGATCTACCCAGTTCTTATCACAGTTAGGTCCCATGCGGGGGTCAGCACTCAAGAGCTCCCCTCTGGGGTCATGATCCGGCGATAAGCGTCGGTAGTGGTGTAATGCGTCCACGCTCTCCAGGTGTCTCGGAATTTCTCCTCTGTGTTATGGATCGTGGCTGTGAGATCCTCCAACTGGTGAATCTCATTGACCTTTGACAACCACAAGCGCAGGGATGGGGCCTGGGTCGACCTCCATAGAGCCGGGACATACGCTTTGGCAGCATTAAGCAAATGGATCGATACGACGCCTTGTATTTGCGCCTCGAGAGACTGGTCATGTGCAGAAGGAACACCTCTGGGCTCAGTACCAGTGCAGGTGTCACCAATGTGTTGATTATATCTCTCACTGCTTTCCAAAATCCAGTCAGGGAGGGGCAACTCCAAAAGATGTGTAGCATCGTACCAACTGCAGAACCGCATCTCCAGCACTCCTCTGGAATGGTGGGGCTCATTTTGTGTAACACGTGCGGGACCCTGTACCATCGGGAGAGGATCTTATATCCCTGTTCCTGAAATCTTTTCGCTATCGAGCATACCCCCAGGGTAGCAGCCCCTTGAGCCCGTGCCATCATACAGGACAATGGATCTACCCAGTTCTTATCACAGTTAGGTCCCATGCGGGGGTCAGCACTCAAGAGCTCCCCTCTGGGGTCATGATCCGGCGATAAGCGTCGGTAGTGGTGTAATGCGTCCACGCTCTCCAGGTGTCTCGGAATTTCTCCTCTGTGTTATGGATCGTGGCTGTGAGATCTTCCAACTGGTGAATCTCATTGACCTTTGACAACCACAAGCGCAGGGATGGGGCCTGGGTCGACCTCCATAGAGCCGGGACATACGCTTTGGCAGCATTAAGCAAATGGATCGATACGACGCCTTGTATTTGCGCCTCGAGAGACTGGTCATGTGCAGAAGGAACACCTCTGGGCTCAGTACCAGTGCAGGTGTCACCAATGTGTTGATTATATCTCTCACTGCTTTCCAAAATCCAGTCAGGGAGGGGCAACTCCAAAAGATGTGTAGCATCGTACCAACTGCAGAACCGCATCTCCAGCACTCCTCTGGAATGGTGGGGCTCATTTTGTGTAACACGTGCGGGACCCTGTACCATCGGGAGAGGATCTTATATCCCTGTTCCTGAAATCTTTTCGCTATCGAGCATTTGAGTGCAAAGTGTACCATCGTGTCTTTTTGGTGCGGGGTGAATGTAGTACCCAGGTCTGCTTCCCACCTCTTTAAAAATTGTGGGGCGAAGTCTATTGGGGGGGCAACTAGCATCTTGTAAGTCTGGGATAATGCGTGTCTGACCGGTGCTCCCCCTCCACACATGTCCTCAAATGCAGTCTGCGGCCTATCAATTTGCAGTGAGACAGGGATGGCAAGCAAGAAGTGTCGGAGTTGGTAAGCAGTCCAAACATCCAGAGGTGGGTCCAGAAGAGATTGCAGTGCAGGTGTCCCCAACCAACCTCCCCCAGTTCTAAAGTCCAATATCCAAAATGTGTCAAGACCAATTAGAGTGCGTAGGCGTCGGTTTTTTCATACCCACTGGGAAGTCTTGGTCCCCTATCACCGGGGTGAGCGGGGAGAGGAACGGGGAGATGGAGGAGGAGCGGAACAAGGTCCTCGCAATCCTGAGTGTGGCACCGATCGTGGGATGTTGGGAGCAACGTGTGTGCAGCGGGCCCGAGAGCCACGGAAGGCCTGGGAGCGGGATCGGGGTGGTGTTCAGTTCCATGCGTACCCATTGTTTATGAGCGGAATGGCAACACCAGTCCACAACCCTATTAAGATGTACTGCTTTATAATACAGATGGATGTCTGGAAGCCCAATCCCACCCACCAACTTAGGCATTGTAAGGAGGCGTCTGCTAATTCTGGGAACTCTGTTCGCCCAGACATACAACAAGAACATTCTTCGTAAGCGAGAAAAGAAAGCCGGCGGTAGACGAATGGGCAATGCTTGCATCAGAAACAGTAGTCTGGGGAGTATGGTCATTTTAAGAGCATTGCAGCATCCAAACCACGTCACGGTTAGGGCCTGCCACGCTCTTAAATCTTGTTTGATCTGTGATAAGAGGGGAGCAAAATTTGCCTCGTAGAGAGAGTTCAGATCTGCCGTGATATGTGTCCCTAGGTAGGGCAGGGAGTGAGCTTCCCAATTAAAGGGAAAAATGGCTCTGATCTCGGTTTGTTCCTCCTGTGGCAGCGTGATGTTCAGTGCCGCCGACTTAGACCAGTTGATGGCCAAGTTGGATAGGGAACCATACCTTTTGAACTCCCTCATAAGTTCCGGAAGGGAAACTCGTGGCTGTGTGACAAAGAATAGCAGGTCACCTGCATACGCGGTGACCTTGTGCTCCATGAAGTGTGTCAGATATCCCGAAATCCGCCCATTCCTCCTAACATGTCCCAAAAAGGGTTCCAATGCTAAGATATACATCAACGGGGACAAGAGGCATCCCTGTCGCGTGCCGTTTGTAAGGGGGAAGTAGGGGGACCTAGTCTCGTTAACCTTGATGGCGGCCGTGGGATGGGAGTAAAGTGCCGATATCCAGGAGAACATGTGGGGACCCAGGCCGATATGACGGAGGGTGGACTTTAAGAACAGCCAGTCCACCCTGTCAAAAGCCTTCTCGGCGTCGGTCGAGAGGATCATCAGCGTGGAGGACGTAGAGCGCGCTTCATGAAGGAGGTTGATGACCCGGGTGGTACTGTCCCTGGCCTCTCTGGACAAAACAAAGCCCACCTGATCATCCTGCACTAAAGCTTGAACACATGGCGAGAGTCTAGTGGCTAGAATTTTTGCGAACAGTTTCAGGTTAGCGTTAAGGAGGGCTATGGGGCGGTAGCTACCACATTGTGCTGGGTCCTTCCCCTCCTTGGGAATCACTACCACTTGTGCCCTCAGTGAATCTACTGGAAAGGGGCGATGTAGCAGAATAAAATTGTAGGCTGCCAGGAAGTGGGGGGACAACTGGTCCAGGAACTGTTGGTAGTACGGGATCGTGAAACCGTCCGGCCCCGGTGCCTTGCCGGACTTAGACTGCTTCAAAGCACCCGCCAGCTCTTCTGCCGAAATCCAAACACTCCCTGTCTGCCGGAGAGAGAGAGGCGAGGCCGGAACTCCTGAGGTACCGGTCAATTGCCTCCACTCTGGCCGGCGCCTCCCGGATCTGGGGATCGGACTCCAGGTTGTAGAGTTTACGGTAAAAGTCACAAAATTCCTTTGCCATGTCTTTCGATTGGGTGAGGCGGGATCCCTGCCTGGACATCAGATGTGATATGAATGGTTTACCTCTTTGGTCCCGTAAAGCCCCAGCTAAGTACCTACCCGGTTTGTTTGCATGCTCATAGAAACACCTCCTACCCCACATAGCCTGTCTCTTCACCTGTACAAATAGAAGAGCATTGAGCCCCTCCCGGACCTGAACAAGGTCTCTGTAGGTCGCCACTGCCAGTGACTGTTTGTGGGACGCCTCCAGTCTGTGTAGGCGGCACATCAAGGCCTCAATTCGGGCGTTTCGTTCCCTTTTCTGTCTCGCACCATGCTTGATAAGGACGCCCCACAGAACACACTTGTGTGCCTCCCACACAGACAGTGGGTCAGCCTGGTCAGTGGCATTTATGCTAAAGTAGGCTGTCAGAGAGGTCGTCAGATCTGCAGATACAAATGGGTCTTGCAATAAGGACTCATTGAGCCTCCAGGAGGAACACCTCGAGGTGGGAGCTAAGAGATCCATGCAGAGCTGGATCGGGGCATGGTCAGAGAGGAGCGGGGAGTCTATGGAAGTCGATACAACTCTAGGCAGGTCCCCATGTCGGATGAAGAAATAATCAATTCTCGAGTAGGATTGATGAACTGTGGAATAGTATGTGAAGTCCCGCCCCTCCGGGTACAGGCTACGCCACACGTCTACGAGTTGCAGTTGGTGGAGTGCTAACGTAAGCTTCCGGAGGTAGGAGAAGGAAAGGGGAGAGGCACCCCTTGAGGTATCAATAGTGGGATCCAGTGCCATCTTGAAATCCCCCCCCCCCCCAAAAAAAACAAAAGGCCCCCTCCTCGACGCCCTCCGGGCGAGAACTGTAACTGGTCAGTGTTGGGTAGGTATACATTGGCCAACATCAATGTGATAACTCCCACACGTCCATTAACCACTAAAAACCAACCCATCTCATCTGTCATTTGATCCACCCATGTCCACGCTACCGATTTGGAGAGTAGGATACTTACTCCCTTAGTCCTGGAGAGCGGTGATGCCGCATGGTACCGGTAGAATCTTTTCATTAGACAAGAAGTTGGGTTAAGTCTCCAACAGTCCTATTTTGTCCATTTACCTGTTGCAAATTTTCCTTTACTTCCTGTCTGTTAAAATATTGTTAGGACAGGAAGTGAGGGAAAATCTCTCTAATGGAGCACCAGATGGCAGTAACACCTGACAACTGTTGTAACCTTTGAACATTCTATCCTCAACTTGGAAAAACAGAAACAAATGCATATAAATACATTTTAAATGAGAAGTATTGGCAAAGTAAAATATACTCTTCCCAAGACTTAGAGCGGGCATTGGAAACTGCAGCTGTCACACACTGACTCTATATATAATAGCTGAGTGCTCAGCTCATGGTCTTTTCCCTGCAGAGATTCCCCCCTCTCTTTTTCTCCTTTACTCTCTGTTGGGGAATGGGAATAGGAATAGGGGGAGGGGTGGTCACAGCTGGCTCAGGCTCTAAAGAGCTGTAAATCAGGCAACCTGGTGATGCTGACAGCACTTTAGGATCTTTTCCGGCTGCATCATGGCTCTGTGCTGTTAGCACATAGCCCTCTATATGCGGGTAGTAGCCCTTTATATGCTGACTTTGGGTCACAGGAGTACAGTAGTAAATATACATCTGTGACCAAAAAAAAGTAAAGCTTCAAAAAAGTTTGACTTTACAACTCTTCTAATGGCCATATTTAGAACATACGTTATCTGAAACTCAGCTAACAAGCTTTCCAGAAGAATCTTCCAGGTCCAGGTGTTTACAATGACAGTGATGGATTCTCCACCTGAGAATGTTTGCTAAAAATCACATTCACTGATTTACAAATAGACCCTTAAAGAATAATTCCACTTTTGTAAAAAAAAAAAAATGTATCTGCGTAATGTGTGTAAATTACAAGGATTGTGATTATTGCAAGGGATGTCAAAACGTATACTTGTATCTTAGTGCAGATGTCTGGACAAAATTGGCCGTGGGACAATTATATGTACTATATTAATTTTTGTAAAGATTTTTTTTTTTATCTTTTTAAAGTGGAGTTACCCTTTAAGTGGTTTGTCACTGACAGTACAGAATAAGGTTTAGATTATCAGCCAAAAAAAATAGATCCCCTGCCTGTTACTATCCTATTTAGACCTTCAACCTTCTGCTGTCTATGAGCTTCAGTTCATTTCCTCAGCTAGCTACTCTGTAAGTGTATCATTGTGTAAGCTTTTAAGAAATGTCTATTATATGATAGAGGTGCAAAGAGAACATTGCTATCTACAATGGGGTATTTTATATCTTGATGTTATTTCCCTTTAAAACAACTGTATTGCTTGCTGTGGGGCCTGTTTAGTCCCAGAGTTTTATCTGCTTAATAAAGCTCAGAGACTGTTGCAACTGTAAAAGAGCTGATCTACTGACATGTGCTCTCCCCCTTTTCCCCCTTTGTTCTTTTCTCTCTAGCCTTATTTGAATTGTGTTAAACTGGCTGCATGAGTTTACAAACTATACTAGTGCCATGCATATTTGGTCAGAACAATGCTGTTAATTTAGAATGCCTTTCAACACTAAGAAATATTAAGGTTAATTTATTAAAAGTATTGAGAATTATTTATATTATGACTGCATTACACCATGCATACCAATACTTGTGTAATGGAGCCCTTTGGGTGCCCACAGAAGTCATTTGGGTGCCCACGGAAACACTATACCTGTACATAGTTAGCTAAATAAATTAGGCAAAAATGTTCATATCTTATACAGAAACACTACTGGTGAGGCAGCATCTGAGCTACACAATCTGAGCTACACAGACTCCAGCTCCCTCAGCAGTCACTCATTGAGGTTAGAGGAAGAGGAGTCTGACACTCAACAACTGTTTAAAAAAAAAAAGTTTTTGGGGAACAACTTACATTATAACTCTGCTTTCCAGGCAAACTACTAGTTGGAGCAATACAATTCCATACAAGAGGATTAAAAGGACCCTACCCATGAGAGCTTACAAACTACAAGATAGGGCGATAAAATTATAAAGAAGTTAAAAGGTGTGAGCTGATTGAAGGATTAGACATATATTTTTTTAAGAGGAGGTGGTATAGACTTCCCTAAAGAGTTGAGCTTTCAGGTATAGAGTAGGAGATACCCAGATAGGTTGTGGTAGGGAATTCCAGAGAATTAGAGAAGTCCTGGAGGAGAGCATGGGAGGATGTAAGGGGCTAGAGGGAGCTAGGGGACAGTAGGTCTTGATTGGAGGGGAATAAATGGTTTGGGTGATATTTTAAGATATGTAATGCTGCTGGGGCAGAGTTGTGGATAGCTATGTATGTTGTTGTTAATATTTTGCAGTATTGACATTCTCTGGATAGTGCGGTCTGTTCCCATACTGCTGCATTAAAAATATGCTGTTTAGATTAATTTGCTTAACCATGCACCACTTTGGAAATGTGTATAATAATAGGGAAGGCAGAATGAAGTAGCAAATACACATTGTGTTAGTCTGTTGCCCTTTGGATGTTTTCATACCCCACATAGCCTGTCTGTTCACCTGTACAAATAGAAGAGCATTGAGCCCCTCCCGGACCTGAACAAGGTCTCTGTAGGTCGCCACTGCCAGTGACTGTTTGTGGGACGCCTCCAGTCTGTGTAGGCGGCACATCAAGGCCTCAATTCGGGCGTTTCGTTCCCTTTTCTGTCTCGCACCATGCTTGATAAGGACGCCCCACAGAACACACTTGTGTGCCTCCCACACAGACAGTGGGTCAGCCTGGTCAGTGGCATTTATGCTAAAGTAGGCTGTCAGAGAGGTCGTCAGATCTGCAGATACAAATGGGTCTTGCAATAAGGACTCATTGAGCCTCCAGGAGGAACACCTCGAGGTGGGAGCTAAGAGATCCATGCAGAGCTGGATCGGGGCATGGTCAGAGAGGAGCGGGGAGTCTATGGAAGTCGATAGAACTCTAGGCAGGTCCCCATGTCGGATGAAGAAATAATCAATTCTCGAGTAGGATTGATGAACTGTGGAATAGTATGTGAAGTCCCGCCCCTCCGGGTACAGGCTACGCCACACGTCTACGAGTTGCAGTTGGTGGAGTGCTAACGTAAGCTTCCGGAGGTAGGAGAAGGAAAGGGGAGAGGCACCCCTTGAGGTATCAATAGTGGGACCGGTGCCTGGTTTTAGCCCCCCCCCCCCCCAAAAAAAAATCAAGGTCCCCTCCTGGAAGTCCTCCAGGTGAGGGAGAAAAGATCGCAGGAACTGTAACTGGTCAGTGTTGGGTAGGTATACATTGGCCAACATCAATGTGATAACTCCCACACGTCCATTAACCACTAAAAACCAACCCATCTCATCTGTCATTTGATCCACCCATGTCCACGCTACCGATTTGGAGAGTAGGATACTTACTCCCTTAGTCCTGGAGAGCGGTGATGCCGCATGGTACCGGTAGAATCTTTTCATTAGACAAGAAGTTGGGTTAAGTCTCCAACAGTCCTATTTTGTCCATTTACCTGTTGCAAATTTTCCTTTACTTCCTGTCTGTTAAAATATTGTTAGGACAGGAAGTGAGGGAAAATCTCTCTAATGGAGCACCAGATGGCAGTAACACCTGACAACTGTTGTAACCTTTGAACATTCTATCCTCAACTTGGAAAAACAGAAACAAATGCATATAAATACACTTTAAATGAGAAGTATTGGCAAAGTAAAATATACTCTTCCCAAGACTTAGAGCGGGCATTGGAAACTGCAGCTGTCACACACTGACTCTATATATAATAGCTGAGTGCTCAGCTCATGGTCTTTTCCCTGCAGAGATTCCCCCCTCTCTTTTTCTCCTTTACTCTCTGTTGGGGAATGGGAATAGGAATAGGGGGAGGGGTGGTCACAGCTGGCTCAGGCTCTAAAGAGCTGTAAATCAGGCAACCTGGTGATGCTGACAGCACTTTAGGATCTTTTCCGGCTGCATCATGGCTCTGTGCTGTTAGCACATAGCCCTCTATATGCGGGTAGTAGCCCTTTATATGCTGACTTTGGGTCACAGGAGTACAGTAGTAAATATACATCTGTGACCAAAAAAAAGTAAAGCTTCAAAAAAGTTTGACTTTACAACTCTTCTAATGGCCATATTTAGAACATACGTTATCTGAAACTCAGCTAACAAGCTTTCCAGAAGAATCTTCCAGGTCCAGGTGTTTACAATGACAGTGATGGATTCTCCACCTGAGAATGTTTGCTAAAAATCACATTCACTGATTTACAAATAGACCCTTAAAGAATAATTCCACTTTTGTAAAAAAAAAAAAATGTATCTGCGTAATGTGTGTAAATTACAAGGATTGTGATTATTGCAAGGGATGTCAAAACGTATACTTGTATCTTAGTGCAGATGTCTGGACAAAATTGGCCGTGGGACAATTATATGTACTATATTAATTTTTGTAAAGATTTTTTTTTTTATCTTTTTAAAGTGGAGTTACCCTTTAAGTGGTTTGTCACTGACAGTACAGAATAAGGTTTAGATTATCAGCCAAAAAAAATAGATCCCCTGCCTGTTACTATCCTATTTAGACCTTCAACCTTCTGCTGTCTATGAGCTTCAGTTCATTTCCTCAGCTAGCTACTCTGTAAGTGTATCATTGTGTAAGCTTTTAAGAAATGTCTATTATATGATAGAGGTGCAAAGAGAACATTGCTATCTACAATGGGGTATTTTATATCTTGATGTTATTTCCCTTTAAAACAACTGTATTGCTTGCTGTGGGGCCTGTTTAGTCCCAGAGTTTTATCTGCTTAATAAAGCTCAGAGACTGTTGCAACTGTAAAAGAGCTGATCTACTGACATGTGCTCTCCCCCTTTTCCCCCTTTGTTCTTTTCTCTCTAGCCTTATTTGAATTGTGTTAAACTGGCTGCATGAGTTTACAAACTATACTAGTGCCATGCATATTTGGTCAGAACAATGCTGTTAATTTAGAATGCCTTTCAACACTAAGAAATATTAAGGTTAATTTATTAAAAGTATTGAGAATTATTTATATTATGACTGCATTACACCATGCATACCAATACTTGTGTAATGGAGCCCTTTGGGTGCCCACAGAAGTCATTTGGGTGCCCACGGAAACACTATACCTGTACATAGTTAGCTAAATAAATTAGGCAAAAATGTTCATATCTTATACAGAAACACTACTGGTGAGGCAGCATCTGAGCTACACAATCTGAGCTACACAGACTCCAGCTCCCTCAGCAGTCACTCATTGAGGTTAGAGGAAGAGGAGTCTGACACTCAACAACTGTTTAAAAAAAAAAAGTTTTTGGGGAACAACTTACATTATAACTCTGCTTTCCAGGCAAACTACTAGTTGGAGCAATACAATTCCATACAAGAGGATTAAAAGGACCCTACCCATGAGAGCTTACAAACTACAAGATAGGGCGATAAAATTATAAAGAAGTTAAAAGGTGTGAGCTGATTGAAGGATTAGACATATATTTTTTTAAGAGGAGGTGGTATAGACTTCCCTAAAGAGTTGAGCTTTCAGGTATAGAGTAGGAGATACCCAGATAGGTTGTGGTAGGGAATTCCAGAGAATTAGAGAAGTCCTGGAGGAGAGCATGGGAGGATGTAAGGGGCTAGAGGGAGCTAGGGGACAGTAGGTCTTGATTGGAGGGGAATAAATGGTTTGGGTGATATTTTAAGATATGTAATGCTGCTGGGGCAGAGTTGTGGATAGCTATGTATGTTGTTGTTAATATTTTGCAGTATTGACATTCTCTGGATAGTGCGGTCTGTTCCCATACTGCTGCATTAAAAATATGCTGTTTAGATTAATTTGCTTAACCATGCACCACTTTGGAAATGTGTATAATAATAGGGAAGGCAGAATGAAGTAGCAAATACACATTGTGTTAGTCTGTTGCCCTTTGGATGTTTTCATTCATATCATGCTTCACTTTTATTTTGTTGTTGTTTTTTTCTCATAATCCCCTGAGGGCAATGGCAGGAGGGACAGCCTGGAGGAGGCCCAATACAAGTTAGAGTCTATGGGTGGAAATTCTGCAGGGAATCATTTCCTGTATATTATTTGTCAACTGTTATTCTATTTTTTTCTTTAGCTATCTTACATGGTTAGATTTTATATTGTCAGCCTGTGGGCTGAATGAGAGAAAATGCATAGATTCCATAATCCATGCTAAAACGTATGGATGGAGGAATCTCACCTGCTGGCTATTGTATTCAGACAGTCACAACAGCTCTGGCTTCCTGAATCCCTAAACAGTGACTGTATCACTGTTTGGGCAAGATTTTTCCCAAGATTTTATTTCAAGTTTCGTCAAGCTGGGTGGTACTGACAGGGCCAAGAAAGTTTTTAAGTTTTGCCAGTTCAGCAAGAATTGGACCAATTGATCAAAAATGAAAGTTTACAACTGTGTCTTAAATGTATTATTGGAGTAGTCATCACTTACATTTAAATTGATTGGTATTTCTCATAGGAGTAAAGGCAGCTTTAGTACTTTGCTAACTGAATGATGCTAAGCTATGTGTGAATTTATTTGGCTAAGGTTATAGCTTAGACTTCTTTTTCTTAAACCAACACCAGTCTAAAGCAGCTCTGTAACCTCTCCCTAGCATTGTTTAGGTTGAAAGTGTTTATGTTAATGGTTTTCAGGTTCTTAACATCCTTCTAATGTCCTTTTTTTTCTTTTGTATTCAAACAGCGCAAGGGCAAACCGCCTCCAGTAATGAATGAGTGTTTCAAGTGGGTACACCGCAGGATGATAGAATTTGAACAAAGGCTTAGGATTTGGCTTTTCACAATCCAGCCTGCTGCTCTTTACTTTTTTATATTAAATTTATATATAAGATATTTTTTAATGTATCACTTGTTTTTTCCCCTCTTCTAATAACTCTTTACCCAATGCATACAGGTATTTATGGAAGGTACTTTTTTTGTCTGTTTACTTTTAAGGTATAGTCTAAACTGACTAAAGTTCTTAGCTTTTTAACTTTAATTATTCCTGCTCTGCTGCTCTTCACTAGCAATTTCTATCCACAGTAAGAATTACTAATAGTGTACAGACTATTCTGACAGCTCTTCTACCTATTGCTAGATTTAAAATTACTTGAGTTTAACGTGAGTGCATGCCAAGCAAAAATGTATTTTTGTAGTTTTGGATAGAATGAAGAAGCATTTTAACTTATGTCTGTTTTTTACCACTCTCTGTGATTCTTTTACTTACTCTTTTGCTTAATACTCTTGGAGAACTACCCTTATGTTTTGATTACAATGTTTTTCAAAAGAGTCAGTAAAGAAACAACTTCTACAGGAACAAACACAGAAAAGCTAAATAAAAATGTCACACAATGATTTTATCATAACCCTAATACCATAACAACAAAAAATTGTATTTCAGTGCATGTTTTGTTGTTTGAGAGTTCACATGTCTTTCTGTCTCTTAAAATGGTGTTACAAGAAAAGGACATGATGCGACTTCTCTGTAACAGACAATAAGTACTATCCTTGTCGCACTCCTTACCGATATGTCCCTTGTAGTGGGGGGTGCTCGCAGTGACCGCGGATGGCGCCGCGAATGTCAGCAAAATTGTAGAAATGTCACCAGCACACCAATCCTTTTAAGATAGCAAAAGCTTCATTTATTGAAGTTTTTTGTCATATGACCGCTTTCGGGACCGCGCAGGGTTCCTTCATCAGGCTTTAGCATTGTCTGTAACAGAGGCCCCACAAGCTGTTTAAAACAGGCAGGTGTTCTAATCATTTGGAAAAATACATCCCTAACTAAATCAAACTATTTGGGTGGAGATACAATATAAAAGCAATTATAATATTATCTGAATTGGCACGGTCAGGTGCCACATAGAGAGGTAGCTGGGATGCCCCAGCAAACCTCTGGTCTGTTGCAACATGCTTTTGCAAAGGAAGCTCACAATAACTGTAACAAAAACAAACAATTTTGTGGAATATTATCAAAGTTAGCAAAACTTCTGATAATTTACTAAGCTTTGCCAAATTTCCAACAGTGTAATAAATGATGAGAAGATGTGCAGTCTTCCAACATATGTGGTAGCAATAATTAACTTTGCTATGTTTTCAATTTACATGATTAAGTCATGTTTTGGAAGTGATGTTTCCCTTTATCTCTCCAAAATAAGTAAGAAAAAACTCTCCAAAAACTCACTGTGACAACAAACATGCTTAAATGTTTTAAACATGAAATATCACTGCCCCTTTTCTAATCTTTTTTATGCAAAATGTTAGCTAAATGTTTACAGGGGGTTTAGTTACATATACAGATAAAGCGATTTTAAATTAACCATAATTTCAAAAAACAACTAACATTAGTAGATGTGTGGAGTATGGGACAATGAGGAATTGGTGGCACAGGTGGGTGAAGCAAAGTGGGAGAGGGTACTGGGGGAAGTAAAGGGTGGAACAAGGTAGGAGGAGAGAGGAGGATTGGGCATAGATGAAGAGGGATGTTAGCTAATTATAGGGGGGAGTGAGGAGGGCTGTTGGGGATAATATGAGGATAAGGGTGGGGGAATGGTGTTTTGGGGCTGGTGAATTTTTGGGGGATATGAGAACGGGGTGGGTGACTTTGAGAGGGGCCTGTGGCAGTGCATGGCAATGCCATTGTGGTATTTCCATTCCTGTGTCCAGAATCTGAGTGGCCAGCGCATGCTGATGGTATGCACAGGTGTGCACAGCCTTTAAATTAAAGGTGTTGGGAAGGGTTCAGAACTCCACCTGGGAGACAGGAAAACTCCACCTGGGTGACAGAGGAGGTCTCTGCGGGAGTCAGGAGGGCTCCACCCTGGGACCTGGGTCTGTGGCTGGCGGACTGACGAGTGTGTCACCTGTGTGGTGCAGAGCGTTTGGTAAACACGCAACCTAAATTCGGGGACTTTGAAAGTGCTATTTGGCTGAAGAACGAAAACTGTACTTTGTGTAAAGAACCACCGCGAGGGTAATCACATCGTTTTGTGAATGTTCATTTAATAAAAGTGGGCAAGGAAGACCTTAAAAGAAGTCATAAGCGAGTGGATGCGTCCTTAATGCGCTACCATTGGAAGCTAAATCTCACAGGCCAAAGGAGGGGTGGGGGACAAAGGGGAAGGTGTTAAGTCTATTGAAGCATTGACAAAGCATTGACTAAGTCTCTAGAGCATTGACAAAGCATTTCACAAGCAGTTTTGCAATAGGAGGGACCCCAAATTAAATAGTTTAAACAACAATGTGCATGGGGTCCCCCTCCAGATCCATTCCAGACCCTTTAGATCTGATGGGAAAGTTAGGAGGGACCCCTGGGGTACCCTGATGCAAATAAGCCTCCCTGCCCGCACCCCACAACCTCACCACAGGGCTTGTGGGGAAGAGGCCCTTGTCCCCATCGGCATGGGGACAAGGTGCTTTTCCAGGGGGGACCCTGAGACATTGGAAGAACCTTGCAAAGGGACTGGCCTGTTGAGGAAACAAGGGCCTCATCCTCACATCCCGTCTTCCAAAAGAGATGTGGGGGTTTGTGGGGGTGTTATCTGAATCTAGAAGCCACCTTTGGAATAAGGAGGACTCACAGATATCTACCCAAACCCCAAAATAAAATGAGTACACAAGTATTTCTAATGTATTCTCATGAGGAGTTTAAATACCATAAATAAAGAGGTTTTTTTTTTAAAGTCCTTTAATGGAAAGAAAACACTCACAAAAATACATACCAATATCCCACATTGGAATCCACATCCACTATGATATTTCATTGCATGACAGTCAGATTCCCAATGATATATGAAAAATGCATGGCACTGCATAAATATGAACATATCATGTGACATCCTGAATAATGTTATATCATTGCTTACTGTATATAATATCTTAAATAATTCTATGGCTTTACAGTTTTGTTAATTAGAACACAAATGTGCCAGATAGAGATCCTAATCAGCTCAATCAAGAAATGTAATTTGACAAACACCACCAATTGTGCAGTTTGCTTTATTTAGCCAATGAGAGAAAAGTTCTGAAACTG
Organism: Nanorana parkeri; assembly: GCF_000935625.1. Classification (NCBI taxonomy): domain Eukaryota; kingdom Metazoa; phylum Chordata; class Amphibia; order Anura; family Dicroglossidae; genus Nanorana; species Nanorana parkeri. The sequence continues at coordinate 198,880 of NW_017307983.1, forward strand.
TATGTCAACACCATTAACAAAAACTAAACGCAGAATGCAAGAAATACACTGAAATAAACATACAATTTCAGTGCGATTCCCCAGCAAATGCAGATGATCTACACCTATCATGGTAAGAAATGGACTAAACCTGTAGTGTATACTATGCATATTCAAAGCTTGCCTCTTCCCATTTGAAATTATGAGCAAGCATGGGTTCTAGCTGTGCTGGTGGATTGGCTTTGCAAATTGGCATTAACTCACTATTCTTATAGTGAATTAGCCTGTGCTGGTCTATGTATGTTTAGTAGTTTTTTTTAGATACATTTATTTGGTTTAGAAACCAGAGAAAAAATATTAAAAGGAAAACAGGAAAAAGGAGAATGAAGGAGTGTCGTTTATATATTTATTTTGTCTGTATTATCTGATCTTGTATTCATAAATACCTTCAGCAAAACATGTTATTTTAAAAACAAAAATTAAATGACACAAATAACCTACTGTGCTGTTTACTGGATGGAAGACTTTGTCAGCTACATGTATGCTGGTTCTTCAAATGATAACACCATGTAAATTACGTTAAAAAAATGTTTTCTGAGTATTTATTCTAATACAGCTAGAATGAACAAAATATCAGGTTCAGTTTATTGTCATAATGGTGAAAACATAAAGAAAATAGAATTAAATAATTAGAATACGCTAAAATAGATTTAGAATTCTCTGTATATGTGGTATATATATATACACAGAATATGTTTTATTGTTATTGGTTTAACAGCAGACCCAAATGTAAATTTATAGGCAACAAGTGCAACTCCTGCAGTGATGGACTATGCATTCAAAGCTTTGGGGATGTACAGAGTACAATCTGAATGACAGCAATATGACAGGTGGCAATGCTGCTTTAGGCGCCATAGGCAATGTTTTTTCAATAGATGTCATCCTTGAATGTGATCAAAACCTGTGTTACTCAGACTCATGTTTAATGAGTTATAACAATATTATCATGTCATTCTAAGTCTGCTTGCTAAATGTCATCCACATGGAGATTAATAAACGCAGGTGATAGGACAGCATCAATATTGCCTACATAAAACAAATTACAATAAATCATCTAATATAGGAGATACTGCTAATAATTTAATTATAAAAAATCCCATAATAAGGGGCACATACTGTTTGTGCAGTGTTCTGAATGGCAACCAGGTAGCTCAGCTCAAAACAACCCGCAGGGCAAAACAAACCATCTGCACATGGCCACATATTCATACAAGAATAGCCTTATTTGCTTTACCTACTGAGGACAATGATGATCCTTACCAATGCAAGAAACAAAAGTAGGACTGGGTCTTTATCTGAGGCCTTGAACAGGGACATAACTAAAATGGTCTGAAAGTTTATACACTTCCCTGTTTGTACACTTTCACTCAATGAGTGAAACTTTTCTGAAAGGTTCTCCAATGTGCTTAACCAATCCATAAGATCTAAGAGCGTAAATCAATTAATAAGATCTCTTCCTCGGGATATACTTGACAACCTGTTAAAGAAATCCTAGGACCAAATGATAAAGACAGTCACATATCAGCTAAAACAGAATTTAATATAGTTTAGACAGTGCAGAGCAAACTTTGAAAGTCTCCTCAACAATGTACCCTTGAATTAGAAGTTCCATGAGGAAACAGAATGACTCATATTTTAAAATGCTGGTCTTCATGCAAAATTGGAGGACTCTCTCTCAGCCAAACTGAAGTCTGTCTGAGAAACTCACCAATTTCTTACCACCAGTGGCAGCTGTCTTGTCTTTAAGATCCCTGTGGAGTTTCTGGACTTTGATTGAACCTGCAGAGTGCCTATAAGGATGGTCTCCTATAGGACATAATAGCAATCTTTGCTAAAACAAAAGTTCTAAAAGCAGCAAGAGGCAAACTTGAAATATGATTGTTCTCTCCCAATAGCCAAATGTCCTGAGGCCCAGTCTGTATGACAACTTGCCAACTTGACAAAATCCACATGCATCCAACTTCATGAGTGGGTACAAGTGATCAGGTGGCTCTACAGCCACTCAGATCACTTTCAGATTGAAGTGCTCCCCCTGCTGAAAAAAACAATACCAGCAGCCTGGAAAAAGGGCCACCATGTAAATCCATTGAAAGACATCTCATCGAGTGGTTAACAAACATAAGCTGGCAGGGAATGGATCTGTCATTTAGTAAAAATAGCTTTTTTAAATGTCACTTTTGCTGGAATACATTATACATCACTGAAATTTATGTGCAAGTTTAAGGCATCTTCAAGCATGTTATTTGTATGCATACACTAAGCATGTTATCCCTGCAAATTGGATTTGAATAGGGCCAGAAAAAAGAATCTCCTATAGCTTTTAATATGATTGGGGCAGTACGTTTTGGTTTTAGACATTTTTCAAGTGTTCGATGAATGGCCTGGGAAAGGAACCTAGGTACATTTGCGCATCACTAAAGACTAACTGGGTTTTTTTTTCTTCTTTTCCTTTTCAATTTTTTGGCCCTTTGGCTGTCACTCATTATGTTATAGATGTTTAATTCTATTCCTTATACCCTTTTCTGTTCCATTCTGATATCCATGTTATTCCCTTGACCCCACCATCTGGACTTCTGCCTGCATGAATATATGCTTTAAATATTATTTGGTTAAAGTTTGTATTACTCTATCTATATGTGCAGATGATTTTCCACTTTAGAATTATTTTGTAGGGATGCACCAATACCGGTATTCAAGATCAAGTATGAGTACCGATATTTATATTTTGGTACTCGCCGATACCGAGTACTGATACCGGTACTTCCGGTAGCATAGAGCCGTCGGTGTGTCATTACCCACCGCCCCCGGCTTCTTGATTGCCTGGGAAGCCGACTCCATTCTGTTTGGCCGGCTCTATGCTGTTTCGCTTGGGATCGGGCTTCCCAGCCAATTGGCATCAAGGCCGGACAAACAGATCTGACAATATGATGACACGACCCCCACCCTGTAGACACCTCATTCCCCTCACATAGACCCTTAGCAGCACTCATTACCATACCAGTCCCTCGGCCAGCTGGACAGACACCACTCTCCAAGCTCTCCCGGACCTGCCCACGTCTCCTGTGTGTACAGCGCCTATGTGATCAGCCCTCAGCCTGCTACTGCGCATGCACAGACTGCCCAGTGCTCTTATTTAGAAATTCTGTGCATGCACAGTAGCAGGCTGAGGGCCGATCACGTAGGCACTGTACACACAGGAGATGTGGACAGATCCCGGAGAGTTTGGAGAGCGGTGTCTGTCCAGCTGGCTGAGGGACTGGTAAGGTGATGAGTGCTGCTAAGGATCTATATGAAGGGAATGATTTACTTCCTGAATTTTGCTTTATTTTCACCAGTAGTGTCAATGGAAATTAGCTTCTCCTGTATTATCAGTAAGCATATATTACATAGACCTGTTTATTTTTCAGCAGCCCTCATGCAGGCTTGCATTACCAATGACCTATAACTTGTTTTTCAATTTTTTTCTGGGGTACTTAGCATTTTGTCTACTGGAACTTTTTATGAGTATACACCTGCCTCACGACAGGTGATGGCAATGCAGGTTAACAGCTTGTACACCTTTTAACCTACTTATTTTCTACAAAGCTCACAACAAGACATGGTTATGCCTTCAGTGGCACTACAGCTGCTATTCTATATATTTATGTTCTTAGCAACTCAAACTCTTTTCTTGCCATCACCCACACTACCCACACTATATGATTATTAGCTTGCACACACTTTTAATTACTTTCTTTGACTATTCTGTGCTGCAGATCTGTTAACTTTCCCCTTAACTGAGATAGTGGATTTTTATATGTAGCAGAATTTATCCCATTATGGTCTACCACATTATAATTGCTAGAATTAGTTAATAAACAATGTACTATAACATATTATGATTTGTAAGTGATTTTACTTTTCACTTTGCTTCATCACTGGTGTTGCTTCCAGCTGGGGGTCATATGATGCTTGTGATAAGTGCTACTCCTAATCTGACCTGGGCACACTTTTTCTATAGATGCTTTCCTAAGATTTGTTTAACCCTAGGTCTTTGCAGTCTTTTTTTCTAGAGGCATGGAATGCCTCAACACTTTCAGTTATACCACTAAAGGGTATATTTACAAAACAGTTATGGGACATTCACTAAACATTCACTGCATGTGAATCAATCACCAATATTTAAAGCACATGCACTAGAAAGATTCACTAGCAGTAAATGACTGGTAAGTGTTCCATTTACTGCTTTATATGCACCTAAGTATTTCCCATGAGTCCCTAGTGATATTTTCTTTGACTCACTAATATGGATAAACTCCATTTTATTTATGTTTATTAAAAATATAGCATATACAGTATATGATAGCAGATTTTGGTCAATTGTATTTTTAAGCTTAGTATTTGTAACCGTATATAGAAGAAAAGCCCTAATATCTATGGGGACCTGCACACATATTTTAGTTGTTATATACATCTTACATATAAACCCTTGGTAATCATTATATAATTTGTACATATGCTGATCATACATGTGTTTTCCATAGTCAAAATTCTTTCATAAACAATACTATTGGATAGCCATATTAATATAATTGATGCTGTGTCCAGGCATTATGACTCTCATATAATAAAATGATGACAGGCATCAACCACCTATAAGTGCAAATAGGCTAGGTATCCAACCTTTCTCTGTAGAAAGTGTGGTACAGAGAAACCAAGAGCTCTCAGTGATTCTTCAGAAAAGTGTTAATCCATAATTTCCACATTCTTATTGTGCCTATCGGGGAAAAATATACATCTTGCTCCTGGATATATCAATTCAAATTATATCAGAGGCTCTGTATTATTGTATCATAGTATTAAATGTATCCTTCAATGTCCATCCCAAGATACCCAGCATCTCTGTTGTACATCCTAGAGAACTATTGATGTTATCATTCCCTGATGCAATGGAAATCTAGTATTTAAAGAGTCTCTGTATTATTGTAGCAATAGTATACATTTTTTTCATTCTGGGGAACTACATTTATATCGTGGCCTGTTACACAGATGGATTATTATAGGTTATGACTGGTCTCCAGACTTTAAATACAGTACAGTAGGCATAAAGAAACAGGAATTGAATCTCACCTATGTTGCAAATCAACTGTGGTTGTCAAGTGATGTAAAGTCCACAGAGGTAACTGCTGGGGTATATCCAAATATGTAACCAGTAGCAAATAGGGTTATCCTTACAGTTTTTTGAGTGATGTTTTCCCATGAGTGGACTTTTTATATACAGCCATGTCACATCTGTGCACTCTAAAGAACATGCAAAAGTACCACACGTCTAATAGTTCTGAATAAACATGAAACTGCTTTTTATCTTTGGTTTTCATACAATGTAGACTTTTTTTACTAAATGTAAGTCCTGCATCTAGGACCTCCCAATTGGTCCCATCACTAAAATAAACAATGCAGGAGAAAGGGGGCATTCCTGTTGGGTTCCCTGGGCAATAGGAAGGGGGAAGAGAGTCTGCCATTGATCTTGACCGCAGCTTGAGGAGACTGGTAGGGCAGGGCAATCCATCAAATAAACTACAGGCTGTAACCAAATTTGGCAAGGGACAAAAAGTCCCATGAAAAAAAAAAGTTTAAAATCCATTCACACTGACACCAATTGATTTATTTATAAAAAATAATCTGGAGGGCCCTTCACCCTGTGAATATCTGTGAATGTTTGTTTTGGGTGAATAATGACAAAAAAGTATATTCCTAATTGTATTCAGTTTGAATGTATTCTCTACATTTTGGGAACTAGATGAAGCTGAGGAGCATAGGAATTAAGTTACTACAGGAGACCCATTCTACTTAAACATCTTTTTCTCAATTGTGTGATTATGATAGTGTTCTGGAGTTTATTTCAAATATTATAATCTCAGGGAATCATCGATTCTGATGGGAGATGCTCAATCCTAACTGACTTGTTGCAGATTTCTGAAATCACTATAGTAATATATATATACTCCTTGAAGCACTCATTGAATAGACAATTTAATTAGTGCATTGTTCAAAGCTTCATCTTTACATTCCCACAATGTCGAGAGCCTTAGGTCCATATTTTCCGCTCACCCTTTGTTCGATCCTTACATTTAGATTGCAAAAGCACTATGTATAATAAACACTTGCCATTTTTTCTATAAAATACTGTTTTCACCTTTTTCCATAATTTTTTTCCATAGTGGATATTTTCCATCCTTTTTCATCCACTTCCTGTTCACATGTGCCCACTACAGCATAGGTTGCGATTCATTACTCTGGACCCGTTTACTAATAGAGCCCAATGTGAGTCATTAGTCTCAACCAGAGGAGCATGTGACAGGTTGAGAAAACAATTGCATAATTAGGAAACAGTTGTCACTCAGTAACAAATGAGTTTGAGCAAGTACCTTCATAGCAGGATCCTCAGGCATCAGGAAATAGAAGCTGCAAATTCAAGAAGATTGAAACAACTTTAAAATTACATTAACATGTTAAAGCTTAAAATCCACTTCAGAGCTACAATCTAGGCAACCCCCCACCACCACCACTTACACACACCACACCAACCTCCTCTAACTAATCGCTGCCATAAAAAAAAGAACCCTACCAAAATACCCTTTTTACTTAACTAAATTGGTGGTCACATCTTCTTACTTCTTCCATGCACAGGAGGGTTCCTTCTCTGGGTGTCCATGTCACTGCCTGTGTGATATGTAAATTTCCTTTTGGCCATTCAATGGCAGGGGTCTCTCAGGATCCAGAATAGAGACTTCAGTGATGACATTGGTGAGAGGGGACTGGCGGGAGCCAGAAGGCATGGGCACATCTGCAGTGATGGATTATTCATCCCCCACACCTCAAAACATCGGTAGGCTTAGTGGAGAACAAGGTTGCTTCAAAAGGTATTTAAAAACATGTTGAATAGGTTAGAGGGGATTTAAACTTTGCTTGGAGACGGGTTAAAGATCTTGAAAGGTTTATATACTACAACCCCAATTCCAAAAAAGTTGGGACACTGTGTAAAATCGACATAAAAACCAGAATGCAATGATTTTCAAATCACGTAAACCCATTATTTATTCACAAAAGAAAATAAAAAACATATCAAATGTTTAAACTGAGAAACTGAGAAAAACTGATTTTACACAGCGTCCCAACTTTTTTGGAATTGTAGTTTTATATGTAACATTCTTATTAAAAGACTCATTCCTCTAATATATAATACATAGCTAGAAAATACATTCTGAGCTATATTAATCCTCCTCAATATAAGGAATAGTGTGGCACCTTTTCATGCAGCTATTTACTCTATATTTGAAAGAAGTAGAGAAAGAGAGAAAGCAGTGGGATCAGATCATTGCCAGAAAGGGGAGAGAAGAAGCAGTGTGATGGTAAGGGAGAAAGACAAAACATGTCAACACTGAGCAGAAGAAGCAGAGTAGATGTAGAAAGTCATGTATGAAATGCAGGTGTTTCCTTTTCCTTCCTCTTATGTGCAGGTACCACAGTTCATACCTTTTCTCCACTCCATACTCATTTATTATTAAGAGTGAATGGGTTGCTTGTTATGGTTATTGCTAATTAAAACAATTTTTTATTAGGTGGTAGTATCTGATTATTTATAAAACCAAAAGGAGATCAAGAGAAATGGCTGCAAAAGTGAAAAAAAGAAAAAGGAAGAAAGAAGAAGAAATAGCATGGTGCAGATACGGATGATAAAGGGAAAAGTGTCTACTAGAACTTGTGCTGCAAGTGTTCTGCAGGTCTACAACTTGCCAGGAATGTGTGCAGCAAGTTAGAAAAAATTTAAATTTTACCCTGCCACAAGTCTGTTGCAAGTTATCCTTGCTATCTGGGTTGTGTTTGCTATGAACTTGCATGTTGGTCGTTTGCCCAAAAGGTGAACTTATAGGCAAGTTCACCCGGAAGCAAAAACTAATTTCGTAATGCTTTGCCTGACCTGTGAACTCTGATAAGGTAAAAAATTATGTCCAATAATTGGACTTTGAAAATGTGCCAGCCCCCTCCCTATGAAAGTCAGCTGTGCCAGCATCATTTTGTCAGCTTGTGCTGGAGTTTTCGAGGGGCAGCTTACAGTTTTGGGATGGAGAGAAAGTTTAAGCTACTCATGCAGCTCTAGCAGTGTGCTAGCACTGAGGATTCCAGATAATGGGTTGGATCTCCCTTAACATCTATAACATATCCTTATCTAGGATAAGGGTCTGATATACCGTATTTTGCGGTCCATAAGACGCACCGGACCATAGGACGCAGGGAGGTCCGACGCGCCTTATGGAGCACTCGACATACTGTAGATTCTGTCACAGCTTCTATGACAGAAACTGTGACAGAAGCTGCAGTTAGTGACCGCTGAGACAGGTGGCGCTGTGATTACAGGTCTCAGTGATCACACAGAGCAGACAAAGAAAGTCTGTTCTTCGTCTGCTCTATGGTGATCTCGATCGTCGCCGCTGCTCGGTTTTAATCCGAGTGATCTCATTAGATCACTCGTATTGAAAGAGCAGTGGCTCCTACTGCTGAACTTGATCGCCGCCGCTGCTCGGCTTTAATACGAGTGATCTTATTAGATCACTCGTATTAAACGAGCAGTGGCTCCTACTACTCGCCCGGCGCCCGAAACTGCATGTCTCGGGCGTCGGGATTCGCTCCATAAGACGCAGGCACATTTTCCCCCTCCTTTTGGGGGGAAAAAAGTGCGTCTTATAGAGCGAAAAATATGGTAGATGAAGGGAATCTCCAGCTGGCAGCTGACATTCGCAGGAAATGTAAAAAGCATTTTTTTTGTAAATGTTTTGCTGTAGCGGGTTGTATAAATTGTACAGATGCACCACTTCGCAAACAAACTCAGGGCATTCCCCAAGCATGTCATTCAAAGGAATTGTGCATTTTTAATGTTGCCCTCTAATCAATGTTAAGATCAATGCCCTCAAAGTCAAACAGAATTTTTTAAAAATGTTTTGCTTTTTTACATGTCCTTCAGGGTACTGTCCAGCTTCCCATGCCTTTTATTTGACAACCCCTTGCCTATCAGTCTAGAAAATGGAGAGAAATTATTTTTTTATTTCAATGGGGTTCATATTAAACTTTTAAGCATCTTTGCTGAATGCAATTGGCAAATCGAACCCAAACAAGTTCACCCATCACTAATAATGAGGTGGAGAACAGCGAGGGAACTGGTGCATACTCCCTTAGGATGTAAAGCTTAATGTCTGCGAGAATCCTGATACAAAACAAGAATGTTTATTCCCGTTTATATTTTACTAAATGAAATCTAGATACAACCAATTTCCAACTTTTTGAGAAACACAGCAAAGTTGCCACTATTGCCCCTTTTATTTGCACTTAAGCCATTGGCTTTCCACAAATAAGGGGATATGGAATAGACATGTGGGATTCTTTTCGTAAAAATTAATTTTTGGACACATTTTCGTTATTCGGAGATTCGGATGTTTTCGAATAACAGAAATGATGAATATAAATATGTGTATTTTTATATTAAGTTCATACCCACCAAGAGGGACTTTTGCTTTCTCGTAAAGGAGGTATGTGACACCTTTCGCTCAGAAATAAGCACTCTTTGTACATATTTCCAACAGATCACACAACGCATGGAATCCGTGGAAGATGACCTCCAAGCGACAAAACTTGATGTGCATCAACTTCATGCTCAGGTGACATCCCAGTGCACAACCATCAGATGCAAAGACATCTGGACAACCTGGACAATAGGGGCCGTAGGAACAACATACGCCTTAGGGGCCTACCAGAGGCAACTGGTTCTGAGAACATAAAAGAGACCTTGCAAGCTATATTTAATAACTCCTCAGTGAACCTGCACCACACAGGATCGAGATAGACCAAGCTTATAGAGTGCTTAGCCTTCTCAGTCTAGAGATGCTATCTGCAGAATCCACTCTTATTTCCTGAAGGAAGATATTATGCCAAAAAGTGCCCAACATGAGAAACTTAGAATTTGACGGTGCTCCGACACAACTCTATCCAGATCTCTCTTGGATTACCTTGCAGCAACATCGGCTACTGGCTCCACTACTCAACATACTCAGAGATGCTAACATCCCATACAGGTGGGGCTTACCATTCTGCCTCATGGCTAGGTGAGATGGCAAATCCATGACTTTGAGAGTTCAGGAAGATCTCGCTGCCTTTTGTATGGATCTTGACCTTCCATCCCAGAAGCTGCCAGGTTGGGAGCCTTTGCCTACCTTACCGCAGAAACCTCTTGTCTGGCTCTTGTCTCCGCTATGAGACGTCCTAGATCCAGAGGTTCCCTGGCCAATGACTGACTATTCTAGAGCTGATCCAATCTCCTGAAGCCTTTTCATTGGATAGTCACCCCAGTTCTTACCTTTCTTGCCTGATTTAAATGTGCTAATCTGTTCAATTGGACTCCCATATATCCGCATTCCCTATCCTTGATATGCATACGTAGGACTGCCTACTATCCATACCTTCATACCTGGATCTACACTACATCCCCCCCCCGCCCCATATTTCAATTGAGGCCTGAGTTTTATTTCAAGGAGATGCAGTCTTGGCCTTTGAATCCCTATAAGAGCCTTTGATGTTTTGCTCAACTAGATGGACTCTGCTGGGCGGAGGAAGTTGCAGGTGGCCACCGAGGAGCCCGACTATTTAGCGGGCTTTCAGAAAGGCAGCCGGTGTTCTGTCGAAAACTCCAACTCCTCAAGACCTCCAACAACCTGACATTCGGCCGAGAAGGCTCTACTGCACGTGGGCCATCCGCAGCATTTCCCTACACACATACTACAGAGCAATAAAGTATTAAAATGAACTAAGGTCAGACTAATACAGCACGTTATTAATCTGAGTGCCCTGGATGTCCTGGATTAGTCTGACCCTAGTTCCTTTTAATATTTATTAAAATCTGTAGTATGTGTATTTTTGAAATGCTGCGGGTGGCACAAGTGCAGTACAGCCTTCTCGGCCAATCCTCTTACTTCTAAGTAAGTCAGGTCATTGGAGATCTCAGAAGTTGGAACTTTCGGTAGAACTTCAATTGAGCTTTTCTCCTCCTGATTAAGGATGGGCTCCGGCGTGTTCGCAGCTCCACGTGCCGAGCCCGCCAGGAAGCTGACAGCGCGGCGGCGCCAATCACAGGTACTGAGACATTTTCCCGGTCCGCAGCGTGGTGGAGCTGCGAACACGCCCGAGCCCATCCTTTCTCCTGATGAGCTGCAGAGAGGATTGTGGCGGTGCAGTGTCTGTGCTGATGTCCCCGCCAGTGGTGTATTCTGGTTTGAAGCTGCCCTAGGCAAGACAAAACTCGGGCGCCCCCCCACACACTAAATGTACCCCACTCGGCTGTGGTCTCAGGTGGTGGTGGGCTCTGTCTGTGGTGGGCTCTGCGGGGTCTCAGGTGGGCTGTGAAGGATCTCTGGTGGGCTCTGCAGGGTCTCAGGCTGCAGAGCCCACCATAGACCCAGAGGGTATTGTACAGCACACCTGAGACTCTTTGGTGGGCTGTGCAGAATCTATGCTGGGCTCTGCCAGCATAGTCCTCTTACCTTGCACGGCCTGACCTCTTTAGAACACGGCCTCCTTGTCCTCAGCGCCCGACTGGACGGCCTCCCCATCCTCGGCACCCGAAACGGCCTCCTTGTCATCTTCGCCACCCGACTGGAGCTTCAGCGACGCCTCCCGCCTCCTCCGTCAGTGTCTCTGCCACCCCAGCCTCTTCCGTCTCGGGGGCCACTCAACAAATTTTTTTCTCTCATGGGGGCCGCTTGCCACATTTCATACTTTAAAATAAAATTTAACTATTTTCAGTTTAAGTACTACAGACACCAATATATACACAATAAGGTCCTATTCATATCTGTAGGTTTAGGTGCGATTAGGGATTCCTGTATCAGAAACTTGCGTTTTACTGCATCAGGAATCCCTAATCTGGCGTTTACAAGTGGCAGCTGTCATCTAAGTTAATGATCAGGTGACAGCACTTCAGCGGCCAGGAGGAGAGAGAGAGCTGACAGGACAGGTCGCAGCGGTGGGGATCTCAGCACTGCCTGCCACGAACCCCTCCGCAGCTCATCTGACGGCCCCATCTCCCTGCCCCCAGTGGTGTATTTAGGTTTTGTGCTGCCCTAGGCAAGCTTAGACTTGGGCGCCCCTCCCCATCTAAATTTGCCCCAACCCTACCTGTTTAAAACGCGTGGCAAAACATGTGCTGCGTTCCATTGCACTGCAAACGCAAAAAATAGAGCATGCAGAATTTTTTGCATTTGCAGTGGAAAGGAACGCAGGAAGTTTTGTGCGTCTGAACGCACTGTGGTGGGAGGGAGCGTGGCTGCAGTTACATTGATAACCCTCCCGTCATCTGTGCCCGGCACCCGCCCTCCCCTCCCCCCTCTCCTCCACAAGCAGGCTCCGTGCATGACACGGAGCTTTTACGCTGTGAGACAGACTTTCACAGTACAAGGAACTATTCGTACTGACCGCCAATGTAACGAAAGTGTTCACAATGACCGCCAATGTAACAAACGTATACACCATACACATGCTTAAACTTACCTTGTTCTTGCAGTCTTCAGACAGTTTTTTCTTCCTTAGCAGGGGGGAGGGGCGGCGACATTGATTTGCATATGAATTTGTAGTGATATTTACATATGAATGGGTCGCGGCTTATTGTTATGCAAATCATCACATCCCATTCATATGTAAATATCTTGGCCGGGACAGGAACAGCACCAGCAGAGAGAGAGATCTGGGTGAGGAGGTGTTCTCCGGAGAGAGCACAGAGTAGAAAGAGCTGGGTGAGGAGGTGTTTTTCTGGCCTCCCCCACCAGCGCCCTCTGGTGTCTACTGTGTGGTAGTGCCGGCTCTGCTCAGAGCCGGCCATCGGGCATAGCGGACCGGCCCGAACACAATCAAGTTGATTGTGTTCGGCCCGGCCCACCGGGCAGGTGCCCGGTTTGCTCTATGGCCAGTCTGGCCCTGTCCCTTTGTTTCTTCCGAAAATATACTTCATAAAGGGGGTCACTATACTATTTTATGATGCACGTGGGATATTGAGAAAGTGATCCTTTGTAATGTATATGCACCCAATAAAAAACAAATTTCCTTTGTGAGTGACGTTATCTCCAGAGTATCTTCCCTGGACCACCGTTATCTCATTATGGGGGGCCACTTTAATATACAGTACCTCTGCTCCCTGATTTAGATAGAGTGGGCATTGATGTTCGACTTGCACCAAGAAATACTTTGAGGCTGGCCTATCAATTCCAGGCTTTGATCAAACAATATTTGCTATTTGATGTATCTGATAAACAATTTACGTTTTATTCTCCTGTTCATAAAACCCATACTCAAATTGATTACTTCCTCCTGAATACACAGCCTCTTCAGAACACTAAGTCCTCAGAGATAGATTCAGGCCATGCTCCTGTTACCTTGGCCTTACAGCTTTTCCCTCTGCCTCCTAAACAATGTAGTTGGAAACTAAACAATAGGCTTCTTAAAAATGAGGAAACAAAATGGATATAGATGCTGCATTACAACAGTACTTCTCCCTCAATGCCAGCGTCAGTTTCTCAATCTAGTCCCCTATGGGAAGCCCATAAGGCAGTTATTCAGGGCCATTGTATAGCTCTATCTTCCAAACTGAAGAAAGACTCTCAAAGTACGTATGCACAATTCACCTTAGATTTTCGTACGGTGGAACGCAAGCTGTCTGCATGACCCTTCTTAAGCACTTCTTCGCCGGATTGTGCGCCGTAGAGCCCATATACAACAGTTAGATGTGGCAAAGGTAAAAAAATAATGTTGCGCAATCACCAGCTGTTTTATGAGAAAGGCAATAAGGCACACACTCTTATTTCTTGTAAGCTTAAAGGAGAACTATGGGGTTAAGGCTTTTCCCCATAGTTCTCCTTAGGGTAACGGGAGGACACAAACCAGCGTCCTCCCGTCACCCTAGACTCAGTATACTGCGAGCTGTAGCTTGCGGTATACTGAGACGCTGCAGCCGGAGATGTTCATTCTGTTAAATTTTACAACGGAGTAGAACACTTTAATCCTTAAAAGGTATTTTCCATCTTCCATGCTTACTACACTCATCTTTACAACCTCCAGGACCCTGCTTTTGGATCGGAAGACCTGTCCCTTTCCCCTCGCATCGAATTCTATCTTTCCGACCGTTTACTTTCCCATCTCTTGATCCGATCTTGATCTTCTAAACAGTCCCATTACAATCAAAGAGATTTCACAGGTAATTAAACATTTGCCTAATGACAAGGCCCCAGGCCCTTATGGCCATTCTCACCTATATTATAAATTATTTTGGGAAATCCTTGCTCCACATCTTCTAACCTTCTATAATGACTTTCTGCAGGCCTCGTCTATCCCGTCTCCCATGTTGGATTTGCATATTGTAGTTATCCCTAAACTGTACAAAGACAAAAAGGTCTGCACCAACTACAGGCTCTCCTGAACCCGGATCCTAAAATTTTCACTAACATACTGGCCATCTGTGTAGGTGGTATTCTCCCATCTTTAGTACACAATGATCAAGTGGGCTTTGTTTCTGGTCATCAAGCTGGAGATAACACCAGAGGGGCTATTTATTTAATTGATGTGGTGAATCGCATTGGAGAGCAAGTGGTCGTCTTGAGCCTTGATGCTGAAAAGGCGTTTGATCACCTCGGTTAGCCATTCCTCCTCTCCACCCTAAAATGTATAGGCTTTCAAGGCACCTTCTTGTGCACACTTTCTAGTCGGTACTCCTCACTCTTAGCCTCCATCCAATTGTCTCTGCTACTTCTCCGAATTTGCAATGCCACTAGACAAGGCTGCCCCTATCCCCTCGCCTTTTTGTTATATAGAACCTTTTTGTTATGTTGTATAGAACCTTTAGCAGCATGCATTCAGAATTCCCTAGACATCTCTGGTGTGTCCATACAAGTCCACCATTTTAAGATTTCTCTCTTTGCTGACAATGTCCTACTGACACTTATGAATTTACTACTTTATCTACCTAATTTACATAAGGAGCTATTGCTATACTCCTCCTTATTGGGATATAAACTTATTCTTACCAAATCTGAAGCTATGCCAATGACCATTCCCCTTCTATTGCTCTCCACACTGAAATCTTCTTTTGAATACAACTAGAAAGCTGACAAACTCAAATATCTGGGTATTTACCTCACCCCTCGGGTCTCGCAGCTATGCTAGGTTAGTTATCCTCCATTATTCCGGGAGCTCAGAACTCTCCTTCAGAGATGGATGTCATACCGCCTGTCTTGGATAGGTGGGTGCAACAGTGGAGGTGGGTGGCGCCGCCAGTTAATCCATAAAAAAAGTAGAAACTACTGGCAGTAAAATAACATTGACTATTCAAGCACATACTGTATGTGAACTTCCTAGACACCACAGTATTCATTAGGGGTGGTAAACTGCACACCAAAATATAGAGGAAACTCATTGAGCAATGCAACTATCTCCTCTGTTGCACCTGCCACACTGAACACGAAATGAGCCATCCTACACAGTCAAATCACTAGATACCACTGCATATGCTCTGAGCCGTGAGATAGAAATAAACACCCCAGAGTACTAGCAGAATTAAGCCATAAGAAAGGTTACAATAACAAAACCATCAGTACAACCATAGATGCTGCCTTGAAAACCCAAAGAGAGATTTTTCTAAATTACTAAGAGAAAATGAACAAACATCTGTGTATCTCTAGTGCCCACATACAGTTCAACAGTAGAGGGGATAAGTAACATAATCAAAGAACTGCAACACATCACAACAGAGCATGAAACACTAAAGTAAATCTTCCAACAGCCCCCAATGCTGGCCTTCAGGCAACCACCCAACCTCAGATATAGATTAATCAGCAGGAAACTTCATTCTGGCTATAGAAACTCAAACAAGGAAACAAAGCCCTTCAATAACAAATGCTGCAAACTGTGCAGTCACATTCATACAGTAAAATGTGTCTCACACACACAAAAGGAGCCTGGTATATTACTAGAGAATACAACTGCTCCTTGAGTAATATGGTGTACATCATTCAATGTAACAAGTGTGACCAGGGATGTTACATTGGTGAAACAGGATAGAAAATACCAAAAAGAATGAATCTACACAAATAAATCATAAAGGAACACAAAGAAAATGATTACTACATATCTGTGGGACATCATTTCTCAGACAAGTCTTTGGAAAACATAAATGTTTAAGTTCTAACAGGGATTTTAAAAATACTTATGAAAAGAAAACCTTTAAACTGTGAATGATTACACAAGAGAATGGACTGAATGCGGACTGCAGCTTTAAAGTATAATTAAACCCTCCGTTTTGTTTTTTTTTTGCATATATCTACTGCTAGCAAGCAGTAGATATATGCAAAAAGTATTTTTTTTAAAAACACTTTGAAAAGGGTTAATACTCACCTGTGTCTTCCCCGCGCACTCCCATCCGAAAATGTGAAAATTCTCAGGCAGCCGCAAACGATCTTGGGGCGGGCGCATGCACAGTTCACATTTTCGGCCGGGAGACGAGGAGAGACACAAGGTATGTCTATGGACGCATGCACCGGCATGCAGACACCGTGGGACAGGAAGTGCCAGCAAGGACAGAGAATATAATATTAAGATACATCATTTAAGGTAAGTGCTTACATTAATATTGGGGGGAGGGAAAAAGGGTATCCTTTAATGTCACTTTAAGTCATTATCAAGTCGTTTTATGACCATTCTCACCTCTGTGATATTTCTTTCCATCTCCCATTTTAAACCTCACTCTTGCCCTTATCTAATGTACTTTCCCTTCAATGTGTGTTTTTTCCTTCAAAAACTGTTCTTCTTAACATCTTGCTAAAGCTTTGTGTGTCAGTACTGCTTGGATCAAGAAGAAGGATGTAGACCCCCGAAAGATTCTTCTGAAAATGTAACTGTTAACGCAAATAGAAAAGGTATCATGGACACTACTTAACTGTGGTTTTTTAGGTACATTATATGGTTAAAATCACATTAAAGTGTATTTCCACTGTTGCAACCAAATTGGTCACACCTACTTTTTTTGTTTGTTACATATTCACATTAACATAGCATAAAAAATACAAAAATATTTAGAAATTGTTGCATTCATTTTTATTTTATTTTTCTAGATTAAAAAAAACATACTTTCTTACACTCTTTGTATTGTTAAAAGAGTGCTAAAGATTTATGGGGTTATTCACAAAGCTAGCCGAAAGATCAGCTGTAGCTTCGGCTGATCCTTCACTTAAAAATAAATTCTTTGGAGCAGTACGGCTGAAATCAGCCGTACTGACATGTAGTGAATAGTCAAACGTTTTTCGGCTCACTTCACTACGGCTCGGTTATTCATTCGGCTGCCTCCGGCAGCTTAGTTAATAACCCTGTTAATGTTTGCCGTTATTGACCTGTCTGTACTGTACTGGCAGATTTCATTATTAGTAAAGTGGATATGAGCACTGACTGTCCTAACAAAAGGTTAAACATGTAGAAACATTGTATGTTAATAAGAGTAAACCCATTGTCTCCCTAGTCTTTCTATGGGGACAGACTTCCTTTCAAATTGTTTAGAGTAGCTTGCAGTCTGCTCCAAAGAAACATCTAAATGGTAATACATATATTATATTTATTTTTAAGTATTCTGTGTGAATGGGAACACAGAACAAACATATGACGAGATTTCTTAAAACAGTTTAAGCACATTTTAGTGTATGCCCACCAGTGTGATGTGGGGGGAGGAATCACAGCGTCTTTGTTTGCTATTGTGCTGCCACAGCCAGTATCATCTTTTTGTTCCTGCTATTTCAGTTACACTGCATGTCTATTTTCATTGTGTTATGCTGTATTCCTAGCTACTAGTGGTTGATTGCAATTGTTACAGCATAATCTGTGTATATCTTGTTAACTTTCACCCTTCCTGTTTTCTGTACATTGGTACAGTCTTCTGCTAGATCCTTCCAGCCTTGCCTTCTTACTTCCTTTTCTGCTTCATACCTCACTGAGGTAAGAGGGTCTCTGTTTAACATGTTAATGGCAAAGATAGGAATGTCTTTTTTTCACTCTAAGAATGACAAGGGGTCACATCCTCTGTATTAAGAAGGCAAATAAACGCGGCCGCCGATCGTAATGGCCGCACTGAAGTAGTACTCGGCACTTACCGGTCTCCTCAGCGACAAAAAACACCGCAACAGCGAGCGATCCTAGCTACTACCAGCGGTAACATAGCCTCCTTATCCTGCTCCATCAGGTACGAACATGCCGAAGAGAGGTAAAGGGCTCCAGAAGCCGCCACGGCTCACAGACTTTTATCCAGCCCGCCCGGCGGGAAGAAGGCAAATAAACGACATTGGGCTCTGAGTCTTTTTATCGAGTTGGACGATATCTGTGAATACCACCAAGTCAGTAGGTTGTCACACTATCCGTACAGATGAGTTTCAGGAAAGTATGTGCAAAGACATAAAGCAGTGGTTGTGACAGAATAGGTATATATATTAGAGTTGCACCAAAATGGAAATGTCAAAACTGAAACAAAACCAAAATTAAAAAAATTGTCAGGCCCGAAACCAAAAAATGTTTTTATTTTATTTTTTTCAAAATTTTCAAATATTTTATTTTTATTTATGTTTTATAAACTTTTTCATTTTTTATATTTATTTATATTTATTAATTCATTTTTTATTAAATATTGTTATTTTTAACTTTACCTTTAGGGGCTTCTGGGAAATAATGGGGGTCTGAACAGACCCCTGATATTTCCCTTTTAAAATAGAAAAAGAGATTGAGGACACAGAGTCCTCAATCTCTTTTTCTGTATCCCCTGTTATAAATGAACAGGAATCATCTGTACTGAGTGTTCCTGTTCATTCATAACTTGAGGACAGAGTATGTTTACTATAATCACAACTAAGAATGAACAGGAGGTGATGAACACTCCCCTTCATTCATAATTGAGGAAATAGTAACCATACTCTGTCCTCAATTATTTACAAACACTAAGTGATCACTGATCGCTGAGTGTTTGCATTGGCTCTCCTTTCTGACAGCTGTTACAGGAGGCTGAGCGGGGCGGTGCAGGAGGAGAGCTCAGCCTCCTGTGACAGTGTGTGCTGTCTCCGCCCACACACCGCTCTGCCGGACTGTGGCAGAAGGCTGAGCATTGTGGGAGGAGAGACGCCGATCGCTCAGAGCGCTCTCCTCCCACAGCGTTCAGCTGGCTGTCACAGTTTCTCTCCTCGACGCTGGGACACAGAGCGGGGAGGAAAGAAAGCAGGGATGCACCGATTTTATACCAGGACTTTTAATCATTAATTACATGTATTATTGTATTTATATTTGTTTCATTTATATATTTTATTTTATCACTACATATTTACATCTATTCACATGTTACCTTTGTTCAGTCCAAAATTAACAACATTGATGGAGATTAGGAAATATATGCACAAAATATAAATTGTGTACCTAAACCATGCACTATTTAATTTTCTTTAAAGAAGAACCCACGCTGCAAGGGTTAACTGGGGGTGTTCATTTTTCTCCGGGAGCCAGAATACAGAAGATACACTCATCTGATCCTCAGGCATGTGGCTGTGAATGCTCACGTCTCTCTCACTCTACTTCAGCTGTGGTATGTCCCTCAGCATCGCCATGTCTAATGAAGGCGAATGGACTGCATTAGACATGATGACGTCAGTGGGGCTTAGACCGCTGGAGCCTGGGGCAGAAGAGGCTTCCGTGATCAGTCTAGCAGCCAGGCGGGGTTGAGAAACAGATGAGTATATTTTTTTTTATTCAAGCCCCTAGTCCAAAACGAACAGTTACCATTTGCAGTGTGGGGGTAGCTCCACTGCAAGGGTTATCTTTTTAGATTCTTGGAGTTCCTTTTTTAAGGTCCAAGGTAGCCACTGCATGAACAGGATTCAGCTTCTCTGGAAGACTACAGGTGTGGCTTCCACCATTGTTGCTGCTGCTCTTTTATCAAAGAATTACATCCCATTACCATTATGCAGGATTAAAATTGAATTCTAGCTTCACCTCTAGTCTATATTAGTTGTACAGGACCCTTTTCTGTATTGAAATTGCTTACTCTGATTTCAATGCACACATGAGAACTCACATTATGCACGTGTATCTGCAGCAAGTAAAACAGCTCCCAACTCATTTCCTGCCTGGAGGATGTCTAGCATCATCTTGTCCTTTCCTCCAAGTCTTACTGTCCCTGACACACCTTTTATTTACCGGGTTTTACTGGGCCCGGGCAGAGCATTTGACGTCACATTGATCTCTACGACTGACGGCCGCAGTCATTTGAAACTCTTGCACATACTCTTAAGAGAGAGTCCATGCTATGTTACCACTGCTTTTATGTGAGTTATTTTCTTTTAATAAATCATACTCTGTTTGGATGGTACGCGCTGTGGTGTTTGCTTTCTTTTTTTGGTCATCACGATCCTGGCATTGACACCTTATACTGAGGTGGCCTATAGACCGATAAAGATTGGAGGTTATTGCTTTCCTATTCAAGAAGTGTTACACAGACCTGTTTGGTGGTCTGATTACACCATTGGAGGACATCTATGAGCGATTGGAGCTGAGGGCCCCCTCCCCTGGTTAAGAAGGGAATTGCCTGACTTGACCTCTTGCTGGGGTCTATCAATAAGGTGAGCACCCGTATATCTGGTTTGGTGCACGTGGTGCATTTGGTGAAGGAACAAGAAATATTCATCACTATTGCTATATTTGGACATTTTTGCAGATTTATGAAGATTTAAAGACTTCACACCTGATTGATTTTTTTACTCACTGACATTTGTTTGAGTCACTGTTTTTTTTAATACTCTTTATATCTGATCATTGTTGTATCTCGGCACATTTAGTTGTTAATTTTTCATGTATACACACTCACAGCGGGTGTACATTCCAGTGCCTTGTAGCTGTTAGCTTGCTTATTGGCGCAGTTCATTTTCTATATTTATTATTAAAATACTGTATATGCACAATAAACTTCAGCTTAAAGTATTCACTTGTCACTTGAACACTCTAAGAGGGCATTCACAAGCTCTACAGTAGACTATTAGCTTTGTTTAGAAAGTGGAGAGTAGTCATTACAGGAACGAAATATGGCTATAGGTTTTGTAGCTGAAGTGTTGCCTTACTTTCCGTACTGTTTATAAACCAAGGACAGTTTTCTGTTTTATAAGTACATAGTAATATAATTCCATATGACCAACACAGTACAAACTTCAACATGCATTTCCTCTTTCAAGAGAACTTTAAATGCACCCTTGTTAACAACTTAACACTTCTGAAATATCAGTCAGTAAACCATTTCCTGCAATCAGTACCTGAAAGTAAATTTACACAGCTGGGCTACTATAATTCTGTTTACACAGGTGTACCAGACATAGATATGAAATTAAATATAGTGACCTTGATAACCTTATAGCTTAATTCATGTAATGCCCTCTCATAGGCCTCCCAGACAAAGATCTTCACCGTCTACAATGAATGCAGAGTTGGCGCAGCTAGAATGGTCATAGAGCAATATCAGCATGCCCCTTAAAAATCATATCTTTGCTCACTCTATGTGTTGCTTGGAAATTGGATTTTTTTCTTCTCATAAATGGTCTACTAACTTTTAAGCTCATAAATAACTCGCATTCAACTTCTTTAACCATCAGACACAAATAGTCTAACTGTTTACAGATTCCTTAAAATCTATGCACCACAACTCACCCACGCTTCCTTAAGAGTTTTGAGACTGGTTCTTTTCTGACTTCGGTTGTCCACTGTTCCAGGTCCAATGAGCCTCTTGTTTGATAATGTTGCTTTGCCTCTACGGATAAAGGCTGTGAACTTGGAAGGACCCCCGTGACACACTATATCTTTTATATACAAACTACTCTTTTCCACTAGGACTGTTGCTCTGCCGGGGTTTGTCAAGTCATGGCATCAAGATCTGGGTAGGACTCTCTCAGATAAGGATTGTGAGAGGGCCTTTCACTACACTCATAAATTGTCAGTGTCTTGCTATACCCAAGAGAAGAATTATAAAATTATCTCGCATTGGTACAGAGATCTGGTTACCTTGCACCGTAGCTTCCCTTTGGTTCTTGACACTTGTTGGAGGTGTGCGAGGGACTGAGATACTTACCTGCATGTTTAATGGGATTGTCCTTTGCTTCACTCTTTCTGGACTTGAGTCTTCGAAATTGCCTCATATCTTTATGGTAAGGCTCTGACACCCTCTCCTAAAATTGCTCTTCTTTCCTTTAACATCTTTGGGCTGTTTGGATTGATTTTTCTGCTTCTGATGCCCTCAGATGCAGACTGTGATCACCCTCAGTTGTAGCTCTGTCTCCATGATTTTTACCCAGTGTTGCATTTGTGTGCAGAGTATGTCCTGCTCCTGAAATGTATGCATGTACCTTCCATTATTCATAGCTGCCACTGCAACCAGTCTTACCACCACCAGATGTAGTTGCTCTGGTTTTTTTTTCTCTGTTAATGCATAAAGATGCAGTTTGTAGACTTTTTGAAATGTTTTCTGAACCTCCCTTGAATCGAACCCAGGCATGTTCAGCTTAACGCCACTGATTAGTTTGAACCCATGAATACTGACTGAATTTATCTTTGTATTGGAAGAAATGTTGTGGCAGTTCCAGCTTCCTAGAATTACGGGCACACATGAGAGTAAAATGGGGACACCAGGATGCACAGAGCTAATAAATTACATGAAGCACGACAAGCAAAATGTATAGACATAGTCACACATAAGAGGTCAGGGAGAAGAGATGACTGGTTACAGGTTGCCTAGGTATTCACAGACATCATGACAGTGAGTGTTTTGGAGAAAAGCGCTTCATTAAAGAATGAATCAATAGTCTTAGTTCAGCATTCTCAGTTACATATAAGTTACCTTAAGATTGCTGTTAAGTCCCATTTCTTCAAACCCAGGATGTGAATCCTTCAGGCAAGGAGGAGGTCACCTAATTTCTTCCGCTATATCTTAGGATTATATAGTTTGTTGTCTATGTAGGTGGAGGTTTGTGAATGAAGCATCTCAATACTACAGTTCCTCCAGTGGCGTAATGACCACCATAGCTACCTATGTGGTCACTATGGGGCCTGGGACAGAGGTGGGGCCAGTCAGGAGACCGGGGCCCCATGGTGGTGGTGGAGGAGACCGGTGCCTGGCGGTGGCGCTGGTGGAGGAGGAGGCTGGGGCCCAATGGCGGAGGTGGAGGAAGCTGGGGCCAAGCAGTGGGTGGCTAGGGGCTTACAGGTATGAGGAGCACAGTGCGTAGGGAAAGAGACCCCAACCAGCCCACCTGAGACCTTGCAGAGCTCACCATAGAGAGTCTCTGGTGGGCTCTGCATGGTCTCAGGTGGGCTCTGCGGGGTCTATGGTGGGCTCTGCAGGGTCTTAGGAGGGCTAGGCAGGGTCACTCTCAGATGGTCTGTTTGGGGTTTCAGGTGGGCTCTGCAGGGTCCATGGTATGTGCATGGTCTCACCTGGGCTCTGTGGGGTCTCAGGTGGGCTCTGTGGGGCCTATGATGGGTCTTCAGGGTCTCAGGTGGTCTCTGCAGGGTCGCTCTCAGGTGGGATTTAAGGCGGGCTCTGCAGGGTCTCTGGTGTGTTCTGGGTCTCGGGTGTGCTATGCTGGGTCTTAGGTGGGCTATGTGGGGTCTCAGGTGGGCTCTGGAGGGTCTATGGTGGGCTCTGCAGGGTGTTAGGTGGTCTCATTAGGGTCTCTGGCGGGCAGTGCAGGGTATATGGTGGGCTCTGCAGCAGTGAGCGGCAGAGTGATCTGTTCTTCGGCTCTGATGTCAGGGAAGGAGATGGAGACGGCATAGGGAAGGAATGTGTTCTGAAGGTAGGTACTTTTTTTGGGGGTGCAGTGTGTGGGGGGGGTGCCATACCAAATTTTACTATGAGGCCCTGTGATTTCTAGTTACGTTCCTGAGTACCCCTAAAATGTTTACTAAGGCCTGGCTTACCTCCATCCCTCACCTGGCAGTGTTAATTTCAGCTGTGTACGCGCTTCTGAATCATGTGTTGTAAGTTGGCTTCAAGATAGACCTAAAGTGATTTTGTTTTACCTTTATATATTTATTCAATAGTGAAGGTAGATTGAAAATACAGTCATACAGGGACAGATTACATAGTGAATATCCAGGAGCAACATATATGGAAAAACTATAATGAACACCCTTTGATATAAAGTCCCTGAGTAAAAATAGTGCAAATATTGAGGGTAATTCTCAATGAAGAAGCAAGTTTCTGTACCTACATCAATCAACTATGCATAGTAAGATATACTGTACATCAATTTTCAAAGAAATAACAAATTTGGAAGGAAAGCTGAAGAGTAAGAAGAGCAAAGTTAACAAGAAGATGGAAGAGGAGGATGCAAGGTCAGGGGAAAACGAAAAGGAAGGACGGAGTCTTAGGGGAAGTTGGGGAGGAAAAATAGAAGAGAAGAGCAGAAGAAAAAAAAGAAAAAAATAACTCACTCAAAAGAGTAGCAAAAGAAGAGAAAATTATTTTGCAGTAGCATGGTACATATGGAGACAGGGTCATGTACCTCAAAGTAATAATACATTATTTTGGAGAATAGTATCGGTCATTCCAAATGAAGGACCAAATGTTAAGGTCAGAAATCTAAAGATAAACTGTACAACAATTGTCTGCAAGCCAACAGGCCAACAGGCCAACAGAACCATTCCTGTAGGCCAGTTATTGTATGCTGACTGTATGCTTTAGTAAAGGAGACTTCCATTTGGGCAAGGGTGATACAGGTAGCTATCAAGGCACTCAATGATGGGGGCTCTGCATATTTCCCTAAATAGGCAAAAGAAAATCTGCCTGATAGAAATATGTGAGTTAAGATGTGCAGGTGCCATTCGGCCAAGAAGTAATACCAACTCCTATAAGCACCAGAGCAGGATTTGGTGATGTTGCTATCCAGGTAGTTGAACATATAAAGCAAAATACTTCTGTCCAGAAAGAAAATCTTCCCACACGACCACCAGGTGTGATATAGAGATCCAATATTACCATAGTTCCTCCAACATAGTGGAGAATGGCCAGAAAACATTGCTGCCAGCTTCCGAGGAGTTTGATACCATCTTTGTAGGATTTTTTGCTGAGGTTCCCAGTTTTAGATGCATCTAGAGGCTTTAAGGGATGGCTTGAATTGATGTTAAAGTCAAAATTTCAAATGCTACCTAATTGACTGTCAATTGATGCTGCTCCTTGATGTTTAATAGTTTTATTTTCCTGCAGAATCAGCCAGTCCTTTGAACACTGCCCTGATACCCTGTTTTATGATGGCTTCTTTTTCTTGCAGGGTCCTATGGAGCCACCCTTGTGTGTGTAAGCTGTGTGTGTCCCCATATAATCAAACAGGCACAACAAGGCAAGACACTCCCCTCCCCCCTCCCTCCTTTCTTCTTCCTCCTCCAAGCTAGTAGATGGACAGCTGCTGGAGACTGCTCTGTCCCTTGTGATCTTGTACTGGACAGGAAATTCAGGGAAGCCGAGTTGAGAGAGTTGAAGCCAGCTGTTCAGAAGCATGATGACTGTAATTGCTTGGGCAAAGATGTAGAAATACTTTGCTGGACAATGTATATTTGTTTGATCTGGATTTATTATTGAACATAAATGTTTGAGAGTTTAACACTACTTTAAAGTGTTTGTAACCTTAAAAACTTATTTCTCACTATCTATTCCTTTAATTATGCACAGTGTCATTTTCATTCTCCCTATCACTGTTTTCCATGTAGTGAGCTCACAGTACCTGGTTGATCCTGCCATTCCCCATCTACCTTGTTCAACCTACCATGCTAAGCAGGGATGCTCATCTGTGCTAATTGCCAATGTTAGTCTCAGCTCCCTGTATCTTACAAAGTCAGTTAATCTTAGACAATGAGTCATAGCTCTCACCTGCTGTGAGACCTCCAGGTCCTGTCACTTGACCATGAAGATTGTTGTGATGGAGATTTGAATGTGGAGCTTTTGGGTTCCATGGCGTCTGTTTGGGAAGATCCAGTCCTGCAGCATCATTTCAGAGGACATAAAGATGCTGTCACATACATAAAATTTAGTCCAGACAACAAACAACTTGCAACATCTGCAGCAGATACATTTGTTATGATCTGGAACTTCAAGTCTTAGTCACGGGCCTTCCGGATTATTGGACACAAGGAAGCATTACTGAGTGTGCAGTTTTCCCCCATAGGACACTTGGTGGCACTGGCTGCTAAAGACAGGACAATGAGACTCTGGACCCCCTAATATCGAAGGTGAATCAACCATATTTAAGGCCCATGCAGCCTCTGTGTGAAGCGTTGACTTCTCAAGTGATAGTCAAACAATAAATACTGCATCTAATGTGATGACAAGTCAGTCAAAATGTGGAATGTACATCACCAGCGTATCTTTTTCTCACTTAGTCAGCATACCATCTTGGTGAGATGTGCCAAATTTTCCCCAGATCGAAGACTAATTACCTCATGCAGTGATAACAAGACTGTATGGATCTTGGATACAACAAACAAAGTTTGCATTAACACGTTCATGGATTACAAAGGAAATTCCACTTATCAAAACTTCAACCCTTCAGGAACTTGTGGAGTGTTTGCTGGTGCTTACAGTACTGTGAAAATATGGGATATTAAAATGAACAAATTGCTGCAGCATTATCAAGTTCACAGTGCAGGCGTCAACTGTTTGTCTTTTCACCCATTTAGCAACTACTTACTTTCTGCATGAAATGATGGCACTGTGAAGGTGCTTGATCTTCTGGAAGGAAGACTCCTATACAGACTTAATGGACAAGCCCTGATTTCTCACTGGCTTTCTCTAGAGAAGGAGAAATGTTTGCCTCTGGGGGAACAGATGCTCAAGGCTTGATGTGTGTGTTTTTAATCATGTTGATTTAAATGAATAAAACTTATCTTTTTTCAATATAACTATTTGTATCTGGTGGACATGATGCATGGTTTGGACACCTTAAAAGACCCATGTTTCTCATTTCCTTGTTCTCTATGCTTTCACCTGCTGTGTTGACATTGCAGCCCCTCGCCCAGCCCTGCACTGATAAGTCATAGCTCTCTCCTACAGTCACACTCATCTGCAACTCTGACAGGAGTATGAAGGGCAATAGCAGTCTCATGACAGAACCCAAACGTGTCTAAAAAGGGTGTTTGAGAAGAGATTTTGGTATTTTAAGGAAATGGTGACTTAATTAATATTAAATTATCTGCCAGCATTTTAACTGTAATCACTGTGGATTCACAACTACTTCAACAGGTGTGAAAAATATGTTTGCTTCATTTATATGTAAATCAAACTGCAGAGATTACTGCAAAGGCCATCATTTTTAAACATAAGAATTTGTCTGGTAGGTGCATTATACTACAGATGATATTAAACAAGTTTTACTACAGTTATATTTTTTCAAATTCAATAATTTTTATCGGCCAATATAGTATAAGTACAGCAACTAACAAAGAATATAAACATAACAGGAAGGAATTTAAAATATCAGATAACAATAACTAGTCCCGAAGTGAGATCAAGATATAATCATATCTTAAATGGGGGACCTTTAAACATTGGTAGATTAAACAAAGATATAAACATTAAAGGGTAGGGGGATAGGGTTAAGAGAATGAAAGGAAAAGGGTAGAAAAGAAGTAAGAGCAGAATGGCCAAGGGTGTCCGTGACCCCAGAGAAGTTTGTAAATGGAGGATTAAGGGGTTAGATTTCCAACAATTCTCTACTGAAGTTAGGAGGCATAAATTTGGAGACCCATGGTTCCTAGACCCTGTGGAACCTGGGCATTCTGTCTCACAATTTAGCAGTTAGCTTCTCATTAACCAGGACCCACTATACCTGTGTTTCTCCAAATATAAGACACTGTCTTATATTTTTTGTGGCTCAAAAAACACACTAGGTATTATTTTCGGAGTAGGTCTTATTTTTTTTTATGTATAGCAATCCAAAGTTAATGCAAATCCAAATTAAATAATCCAAAATGGCAAAGTTAAGAATAGGGTGATCAGGGTAATCTACAGTATGTCAAGTTAGCATAGAGAGAACAACAGCAACAACAATGGGTATTAAAGTAGTGGTACATGACAAAGTAAAACAGGTTTTAGTGCACCAAAGAGGAGGGCGGTCTAGGGTATGGAAGAGGGAAACACGGGAGGAATAAGGAGGGGGGAATAAGGGCAGGAAAAACAAAAAACAATAAGGGTGTGAGGGGTGAAGGGGAAAGTGGGGAAGAGGAAGGGGTAACATGAGTAACTATAATATAAGGGTAAAAGAAGTATACACTCCTACAACCTCACAAAAGACGGTTACAAAGTAGCAGGCATAACCATAGCATAGCAGTATAAATTAGAGAAGATTTGTGTTGGCAGCCTGTAAAACACTCTCTTGGGTACAAAAATATAGAAATTTCACAATGATATCCCGTGGGGCACCCGATTTGGGCTTTCTCATGAGCACCCTGAGTATGTGCTCAAACTCCAGGCATTCGATCGGAAAAGATGTAAGCAATTCTGGTATAATTGCTGCTACAGAAGATTGTAAGTCCTTCTCGGGAAGCCCCCTAAAGCAGGGGTTGGAGTGGCGAGATCTGTTCTCAAGATCCTCCAGTTTGTAGTGGAGATGTGTGGTTTTTTCTCAAAGGCATTCTAGATTCCTGGCATGGTTGTCGAGCATTGCAGTGGTGTCATCCATGCGAGCTTCCAAGTCCGTTGTGCGGCGGCCCAGCTCCCGGATCTCTCCGATAAGGCAATTCGTAATCTGTTTAGATGTGGACTGCAAGGCTTTGTGAAGCATTTTATCAATACGTAGTAGCAACTTGTGACTGCTAATGGTGCAAGAAGTAGAGGTTAAGCTAGCGTGGCCATCTTCCTTATTACCACCACATGGCATAGTCGGCTTGGGAAGATAGAGGAAAGCCCGAGTCAGCAGGGCTTCCTTGTTAGTGCGGGTTTTCTGCTTCTGCTTGGCACTTAGAGGAGCCATGGGTGCAGCCTCAAAGGCAGACAGATAATTGTAAAAAAGCACAAGTAAAAGTAGGTCAGTCTGGAAGGCAGGAACGGTGGTTGGGATCTCACAGGGTCTGGAGCTGTTCTAAGGCATGTTCGTCCTACACTGCTGTGTGCATACTACTACAGTTATATTTTAATGAGAAATATCAATTCATTTTGTAAATGTAACCATTGCTCTTTCAGGTGCCACTGAAACTGGCTTACTGTGCCTTAGGTTACTAAACCCTGTATTAGGGCCTTCTTACCTTTATCAAAATTATGTGCCAATAATGAAATAAAATATCTTTCCTGTCTATACAAGTACAACCTTTTTCAATATCTTCAGCTTCTTTATTTATATGCCGTTCTTACTGACAATTCTTCCATAACTGCTCTAGCTCCTTCTCATTTCTTGTTCCTATAATGAGCATTCCATAATGGAGACCATCACTTTCTAGTTGACTTAACACAAAAAGTGCTCCCAAAATTAAAATTAAACCCTGGGTTTATTTTTTGTTTATTTTAGAAGCATTTTGATTTTAAAGATATACCAGATTATACCATTTCAGAAAAACTACACTTGAAGGTAGGGAAAGAGTTGGATACAATAAGATATGGTGTTGTCTTAGTATACTGAAGATATATGCTAGTTTAGATAATTCCCTCAGATAAGAGACAGGACATTATAGAGACAATCCATTTTCCATTTTCAGAAGGTGCATAGAATTGATTGGGAATATTGTTAATTTTTTTTTTTTTTTTACAGTAAATACAGTATAATACAGTATTAAATAATACAATAAAATGGCATCACTTTCTCTGAAATTTGATTTAAATAGATAATGTCAAAGGGTTTTTTAGCCATTTTTCTGCATGAATAGTTTGAAAAAAAATGCAACAGCACACTTTTATAAATAACACTTCATTCATGCCATTCCTTGCAAAAAAATAAACTTTCAGTGCTACCAATGTTTCTTATTGTTGGCAAAGATATTGAATCCAAATGTTGTATAATCCCTTGTATTGCAAATATTACTTATCATAGCCTAATGTATAATGTTCAGTTCTGGGTAAGTTCTTTTTTGCCTTTGAAGTTCTTTCAACCATCTTATTGACAATTTTTGCAGTGGGGCTACCACAGAATTGCAAGTGTTAACTACTAATTTTGGTCTAGGGGCAAAAATAAAGATACAATCACTAGTCATGTGCACTGGCAACAAAATTCATTTAGTTTCGTTTAGTTTTGATTTGGATTTTGCGTTATTTCATTTTTCGGGATTCGGGTCCGAAAGTCAATTTGTTTTGGACTAAATTTGTTAGCGGTAGTCTGTACAAATATTCATTTCGTTGTCGTTTTCATTTCGTTTGTTTCGTTGCAGTAAAGGGACATTTTTAAAAACAATCATTTTTTTTAAATGTAATTTTGCTGCAACGAAAAATCACCCACAAACGAAAATTCGAGGTTAGAGGGGATCACCCACAAATTAAAATTAGAGGTTAGAGGGGATTAATGTAATGCATTGTCTTGTTTTATTGTTGCATGTTTGTCAATTATGTAAAATGTGAAATATTTGGATTGTTGTCTGAAAATGAATAAATAATTATATAACAAAACGGAAATTTGTACAGACTACCGCTAACAAATTTTGTCCGTTTTCAGAAATTCAGATTTTTTTTCATTCGTCATTTCTGTTATTCGGAAATTCGGATACATTCGGATCTCCGAAATTCGGATACATTCGGATCTCCGAATAACGAAAATTTGTCCAAAAAACAAATTTTTCCGAAATGGGTTCGCACATGTCTAATAATCACCCGATCCTCGGCCCTGCGGTGGTGACCGCTCATTTCTATTGCCCTCCGCTCTGGCTTTGGTATATCCCCCTGAGTCCTTACATCACCTAATAGACCTGCATTAGACATGATGATGACCACCAGAGCCCGGGAGAGAAGAGTCTTTATTTTCACCCCTAGACAAAATAAGCACTTAACACTTGCAGACCCACTGCAAGGGTTAATTTTTTTAAATCCTAAAGTTTTAAAAAAAATCTTCTTATTAATTGCAAAAGTATAGTACTTAAAACATCTTCTATTTTAACCAATACCATTAAGTCTTATTAATCCTTAAGTGCTTTACTAAATTCTTTCTAGGCAGTATTATTTTTTATTTCAGGTTTTCTGCCTATTTAATTTTCTTTCATACTCATTGATTTAAACATAAACAATGTTGACATTCCTGATCTTTACCAGACATGTTTAAGGCTTTATTGTGTTCATATATACAAGCTATTGTACATAAATGTCTAGTGCTGTAAGCTACATTTGTCAGACATTTCTGGGATGACAGAAAAATGATAACAAGAAACGTGAAACATTTTAGCTATTTTTTTGCCATCAGCAATACATAAAATATGGGCTTTACACATGTGTGAGCAACCAGGAATAAAGGAATAGAACTGCATCAGATGTACAACAATGTTCCTACCACACTAAAATTGTATGTTATCCTTGTTACAGAAACCATAGTGGTTGCAGCAATATTAACCCCTTCATGACTGAGCTTGTTTTTAGTTTCTGTTCGTAAATGACTGACACACTTTTGACATTTTTGAATTAATATTTTCTATCATCATAGAATTGGTATATAGAAGATCTATTTTGATCAAGTATAAGGTGGTACATAACCATTATAAAGATATAACAGAGGGGTCATTTAACAGTGGCTTAGCACTTTTAAGCCTGCCCTCCTGTGATGGCTGAGCTTTAAGCCTGCCCTCTTATACAGGTGAGACTCAAATAATTAGAATATGGTGCAAAAGTTCATTTATTTCACTAATGCAACTTAAAAGGTGAAACTAATATATGAGATAGACTCCTTACATGCAAAGCAAGATAGTTCAAGCCGTGATTTGTCATAATTGAGATGATTATGGCTTACAGCTCATGAAAACCCCAAATCCACAATCTCAGAAAATTAGAATATTACATGCAATCAATAAAACAAGGATTGCACATAGAACACTATTCGACCTCTGAAAAGTATAAGCATGCATATGTAGTCAGTACTTGGTTTGGGCCCCTTTTGCAGCAATTACTGCCTCAATGCGGCGTGGCATGGAAGCTATCAGCCTGTGGCACTGCTGAGGTGTTATGGAAGACCAGGATGCTTCAATAGCGGCCTTCAGCTCTTCTGCATTGTTCGGTCTCATGTCTCTCATCTTTCTCTTGGCAATGCCCCATAGATTCTCTATGGGGTTCAGGTCAGGCGAGTTTGCTGGCCAATCAAGCACAGTAATCCCACGGTCATTGAACCAGGTTTTGGTGCTTTTGGCAGTGTGGGCAGGTGCCAAGTCCTGCTGGAAAATGAAGTCAGCATCCCCATAGAGCTCGTCTTCGGAAGGAAGCATGAAGTGCTCCAAAATCTCCTGGTAGACGGCTGCATTGACCCTGGACTTAATAAAGCACAGTGGACCAACACCAGCAGATGACATGGCTCCCCAAATCAGCACAGACTGTGGAAACTTCACACTGGACTTCGAGCATCTTGCAGTGTGTGCCTCTACATTCTTCCTCCATACTCTGGGTCCTTGGTTTCTAAATGAGATGCAAAATTTGCTCTCATCAGAAAAGAGGACTTTGGACCTTTTCACAATATTCTAATTTTCTGAGATTGTGGATTTGGTGTTTTCATGAGCTGTAAGCCATAATCATCACAATTATGACAAATCACAGCTTGAACTATCTTGCTTTGCATGTAATGAGTCTATCTCATATATTAGTTTCACCTTATAAGTTGCATTAGTGAAATAAATGAACTTTTGCACGTTATTCTAATTATTCGAGTTTCACCTGTATGTCACCTGTGACTTGTGCATTGAGTCCCTCGACAGAGCCATTTAGCCCTATGTTTATTGATGGGGCTGGAAGAAGTAAGGGATGTGGCATGCTTCGGAAGGCCTGGTTCCCTCTAACCATGCCTCCATCTGAGTTCTTCCTCATCGGAGTGGGACTGTGCATGCATACTAGCTATAACCAATACTAAATTACAACAATTTTTTTCTTGACACACTTGAGTAGCAATGGCTATTGTAAATGGTTTGAATATATAGATAGTAATAAGAGTTTAAGAGCGTTATATTGAATAGGAGATAAAATGTTCAGGCAAACCTCTCATCTCAGAGTGACTTGTCAAAAATAAAAGCCCTTTTGAAATGTCTGTGTCCATAACTACCTGAAATGATGCTGGGCCTGTCCTCTGACCCAGAGGGGTATTTAAGCATCAGCTCTGGAAGCGGCTGTGCCTTGTCTTCAATCCTTCTCTCCTGTTTTTGTGAATACTGAATTACGTGCCTGTTTTGCTGACCTGGACTGCCTGAACATTCTCTGCTTGCTGTCTGCCTTGACCTCTGCCTGGACCAGACTGCACTCTCATTTCCTGTTTTGCCCACTGCTTAGTGATTGCTTACCTGGACTGCCTAACCACTCTCTGCTTTTCACCTGCTCGGACCCCTGCCTCATGCTGACCATACTCTGGTCTATTGTCTCGGCATCAAAGCCTTCCTGTCCTCACGTATCCCTCGGCAGGGTAACACTGAGGACTGCGACCTTGTACCAGCATGCATCAAAAACCATTTCGACCATTAGGAGTTCTGTTGAAAACTGCCTAGGACTTAGGCTCCATGCCTTGGGGGAGCCTGTGTCACCTGCCAGGGGTTGTCGCCCTAATAAACACTCTCCCTGCATCCCTGTGAAACGGCAAAAGCTAAATAGCACTTCATGTCCAAGCAAATGTCACTGATGTGGGGTGTTGCGCTTCAGCTTTATTTGATATGGTATAACCCTTTTGCTGACCTGTAAACAATCTTTATGGTAGTACATTACATATTTGAAGATTACCTTGCCATTTGTTGTCTCATAAAACTGATCCATTTGCAAGTAGTTGTAGATGTCCCTGTCCACAGGGAGTGAATGCTGCTGTGCAATGTAAGTGCAGGATGATGAAGAAATGTATAACCTCAACCCTGAAGACCCAAATAAAGAAGGGGCTGAACCACATCAAGAGCAACCACAACATAGGCCCTTAACTTAACAACAAGTTGCCCTAAGCATTCCTGGTCACAGCAGGAACTTAGAACCTAAGTTGGCTGAAGATATTTTGATTCTAAAGAATGGACATGGTCTCCCATGAGAATAAGGCTCCTGCCCCCTGCCTCCTTATGCTGCACCTTCAGCCAACACAACTGGCAGCCATGATGCAGGACAAGAAGAAGAGTATACATCATCAAAACACACCTACCATCAGATGTAAAACAGGATTATGTGTAGGGTGGAATGTTTTTATGATTGTATTTAAATCAGCCACTGATTTACCCATGTTGGGTTTGTTAGTGTATGTTAATACAATTGTTCTGTCCCAGTTACATGTTTCCCTGCGGCCTGTGTATAGTTTGACATGCAGCTAAACCCTCCTATTCAGCAATAATTCAGACTGAGTGAAATGTTGATGCTTTATTAATAAAACAGGTTGGGGTGAATCTGGTGAAGGAACATAGAAACATAGAATCAACATATGAAACATGTAAATATAGTGTCAGCTTACAAACAGAGCAAAACAAGTCCTTCCATACCAGCGATGCTGCCTAAAGGGAATTTGGGCATGTTCCTCCAGACACGTGCTTAGGATGGCAGTGGATATTCTTCTCTGTTCTAAAATGGAAGCTGAATATCCAAAATGCTCTTGTTTTCTGCTCCGCAGGCTGAAGGATGATGGGAGTTTATTGTTACAAGAAGACATTCTAAGCTGCTATACATAGAGATGTTTTCTCTTCTGCTCCATCTTGTAGTTGATTGTGATATTGAAGGCAGATAAACAATGATTTCCCTAATGGGCAGAACAAAAATGTTATCTAGGTGCCAGGAGTAAAACAATTCTAAGTTAAAATGAAAATATGTTTTGGAAGACGACTGCCAAACAAACATATCTAATTTTGAAGCCATATTTGGTTGTGATCTCTGTTGATTTTTTCACCTTTTACAAGCCCTAGTAATACAGTAACATCAATGCAATATTTAGAAAATGGTACTTACTGTAATGTAATGATAAGCCTTTTGCATGAGGGAATGGCTTTCTGTAAGAAAGTGTTCTAACTTAAGAAGCTCATAAATGCTAGAAAACACAACAACCAGGTGAGTGAGAGAGAAGACTGGACCACATATTGAGGGAGCACAAACAAGTGGGCCAGTAGGCCCAAGGCACACAAAGGCTACAACACTGGCAATATTGGAAATTAATACATTTGGGAGTAGCACAATGTGCATTGATAAGGAAGAAAGTGAAAAAAGGCAACTTAAAGAGGAAAATATAATGCAGAGAATGAAAAAAGCACACACTAGAGAGTGGTCCTTTATTCAACTCCTTGGTGCAGCAAAGAAACCATTGCATTTACCTTATTTGCATCAACTTCATATGATGTTCACAATTGGACATGCCAAGGGAAAATGTTCACAACATTTCATTATGATATGCTATGCATGGGATTTGGCCCACTATCTTGGTAATTTTACATGTATCCTTTGGTAATATCTGATGTTCGTACCTCTGTACCAAACACTCTATATGCAACAAAAGTCAGTTAGAAAAAAAAACCTCTTACCTTCAGACGTGAGAAAAAAAAATGTTGCCTATAGATATGTGCATATAATCTCATGTCACAGTTTACTATAGGTAACCCAGAATTGACCCCTCTTTTCCCTGTTGGCAATAATAGGGTAAACATAATATTTCCTCCTTTTCCTTACATGCTTTTTCTCCAGAACAAGTGCAGCGCAAGCAGCAGCCACACCAAATACATATAGATCATCCATAGCTGCTTGCAACAGTGCATGTCAATGCAAAAAAAAGACACATGTTGATGCAATGTCAGTGAGTAAAATAATGAGTAACAGCACATAACAAAGCCACAAAGTCAGCGCACATTGATGCAGAACAACGCACTTAACACTACAAAAAAAAACACCATTATGCCAGGCATACATCTAAATGAGCCCTGAGTATGTGAGTTTCAGAACTATTTTCAGAAGTGTAACATTCCTTGAGAAGAAGCTCCAGAAAGTCTGCATCTTTATTATCTTAAGTTAGTGTATCAAGGGTATCACTTAAACTCCAAACTCCCTGCATGACTTAATGGCTAACACAGTTCAAGACCTTATAAACTGTTTATTAAAGCATGTATTGTGCGCCCAAATCCAAGAATAGAAGGTACTCTATGCTGGTATCATCAGAAAGTACACATGACAATATTGATGGCTATTCAAATTGCTACTCCCAACAAAGCTTTAGAAGCCTATCCAAACTCAAGAATAATGTGCAATGGATCTCGGTTATCTGCAGCAGATGTCTTGCTAAGCTACTTACCATCTAGTTTTACAGGCCTAAGAGCCACATATGTCACTGTACAAATGATGGGTCTTGTGGCAGTATTTTAGTGTGGGTAGTCCACCATTATAATATTTAACACTGATTGAAATGTATAGATTTGCCTCATGACACTTTTTATAATGTTTGCATGTCTATTTGGTATAGCTATGTTAGTCAATGTGGCTAATTTGGTCAAAATATGTTCACAATCATGAAACTTAAAGCATACAGTATATCTTAACTCATATCTCCCTGCCTAATAACTTGACATTGACTTTTTTGCGATCTTGATTTTCTATCCCTGAACAGGAGGCTCCCAATAGAGACCCTGTCACCAGACCATTAATTTCATCAAAAATCTTCACATAAGTGTAATTACATATTTTATGTATGTTATTTACATTTAAAAGCCTCCCTTTAAAAGAAATCCAAAATCCCTGAGACTGCTTCTGGGTGATGGCATCTTGGATAGGGATGCACCGATATATCGACCGCCGACACATATTGTCTGAAAATGCCACTTTTGGCTAAATGCCGAAAGTGCCATTTTCCTGCCGATACTTTGGTGAATCCCTGCTTTCTTTCCTCCCCGCTGGGCGCTGCTCTGTGTCCCAGTGGGGAGGAGAGAAAGTGTGACAGCCAGCCGAGCGCTGCTTTGATCTGCCAGCATGGTACAGAGTTAATTAGAGTTAACATTACCCTCCCCACCCCCTTTGCATTCAAGAGGAAAATTCAGTACAAATAAGTATTTTTTTGAGACTTAAGCATGTTTTAGGCAAGCAGCAATTTATTTTTTCTTAAAGTTAGGCTGTGTAAACGAGATGTAACAAATATAAAATAGGTAATTTCCTAATTTGGTTGCAAAAATAGAAATAAACTTTCAGTATTCCACTTCCCTGCTCCCCCAGTAGCTACATAAAAGGTTATCAGTTTAGTGTTATCAGTGATTGATGGCCCTAGAATTATTGCTCTCACTGCGATGTTCGTGGCGATATGTATCATGTGCTGCATAATTGCCCCAATCGTCATTTTCGCACGTATGCGCACCTGACGCATGTTTGCACGCAAGTGTATGGGTGGGGACTTTTAAATAAATTTGTGTTTGTTTTTATAAAATTTGTTCCCACTTATCTTTATTGCTATCCCATACGGGGATAAGAAAACCCGCTATGTGATAGCAAAGCGATATGACAAGTCCTCTGTATGGAGACATCAGGGGTTTCTAAGACCCTTAATGTCACCTAGGACCCCCCAGAGAGATCTGCTTCATCGGCTTCTCTCCAGCGTCTGAAGCTGGAGAGTACAACAGCAAAAAGTTTCCCAGCACACTCACCAGCCAGCATGCAAAAAAACTTGTCTCACGGCTAAGGTTATAAACAGAGGTTTTAGATACACGTCTTTTTCAAAATATGTGAAAGCCGCACTGCCTCGCCAAGGCACCTCTATGTAGTGTGGTCCTAACTCTAACCTATGGGAGTCTCCATCTTGGAGCACATGTGGCAAAATATAAAATTGAGTGCAGGTTTGCCAGGAGGTAGTCCAACCCCCTTAGAGGCACAAGGACGCACAAGGGACCCCGCACATCATCATAGACACCGCTAAGGTTAAAAACTGTGTTGCATGCTGGCTGGTGAGTGTGCTGGGAAACTTTTTGCTGTTGTATTGTTTGAAGCCCTTCCATGTGCACCTTGCTTTAAAGCTGGTGATAAGTTGATGAGTGCATTTGCCATTTGTTTTGCTTGAAGCTGTAGAGTTACACAAGAATGCAGAAGTGATGTAATGTACATCA
This sequence comes from Nanorana parkeri, assembly GCF_000935625.1. NCBI lineage: Eukaryota > Metazoa > Chordata > Amphibia > Anura > Dicroglossidae > Nanorana > Nanorana parkeri. Next base: position 237,220 of record NW_017307983.1, read on the forward strand.
CTTCCGCATTCTGACAGCGGAGAGGGGACCGGAGTGAGATCGTGTACCAATCTCCCACTGATCCCGTCAGAGAGCCACTATACTGGTCCTGGACTCGCACCCGGCACAGCGGAGCCCCGTAACCAGTGTGACAGTGGCAGAGGGGCCATGGAGGAGGACACACACAGACCGGCAGCTTATAGAAGCGATCCGCCAACTAATAGCCGGCGGATCGCTTATATGCATCACGGCCTGTTTTAATATTTAGGCACTTTCCACCTCGTGCATTCCATGACGCGTGCACGAGGGGGCGTGGCTGAGCGGACATTTAAAAAATGCCAGATCAGATCCGGGGAGGCAGTTAAAGAAATCCAGGAAAATAAAAAAAACTTACCTTTGCAGTGGGGCTACCCAGCACTGTAAGGGTTAAGTGCTTGTTCTGTCTAGGTGGGCTCAAATAAAGCAGTTTCACTCATCTTATTCTCAGTCCTGTGGCAGTCGGCACTCACTTCTCTCCCCCTCCACTCCAGCTATGGAATTAGACCTCATGTCTAATGCAAGTCAATGGACCTGCATAATACGTGATGACGTTAGCAGTCCTTAGCCCTTTGCAACACAGAGGAGAATAGGCTGCGGGAACCAGTCTACGTGGGTAGACCCCCTACAAGGGTAATTTTTCTTATTTTCCTGGAATTCTTATTTAAAACAAAACACTTTCCCTCTCTTTATTATCTAATTCATCCCAAAGGTGTTTTATCAGGTTGAGATCAGGACTCAATACTTTTGGCAATATAGTGTATATCCATATATAATATATACAACCATTTTTTTTAAAGGACCAGCACTCATTGATTGTGCAACTGTTCACATCCCTAGTATGGGAGCTGGTGAGTGTTGCAGGCACCCAGAAGTCAGGGTGGGGGCCAGTGCAGCAGGGAGCTGCAAGGTGCATACCTAGTCAGCATGTTGTTTAAGAACTGTTTGGAAGAGAAACAGACAGGGGGCTTGAGGATTAAGGCCGCCACTACTTTTTAGAATGGAGAATTGGGCAGAGCTTCCATCCACCCTCTCCCTACATGCAAATGATCTTGTAAGTGAATGTAATGTCATTTGAGATTTTGGAGATCGAACAACTGTGAAAACGTCACTATTGTGTTAATTTGTACCCCCATCAAACTGATTCAATCTCATCTTAATGTTTCACAATTTTTACAAACCATTGTCTATCCTGCATGCAGTACAATTTAGCATCAAAAGGGAATAAAGCTCTCCTATAATAAAATGCATATGTTCACTTTGAGCAATACCATTTTGCTATGTTACACAAAAGTTGCACTAATGTAATAATGTTTTAACCAACAGACTTTTTTTTATTATATTTTGGTATAAATATATGGGGGGTGCTCAAATTATAATTATGTTAATGTTAGGTTGGAAAAAATTACAGGAAAATGCAATTTTTTTCAAATGTATTGCTTTATATTCCCGATAAAAACAAGAAAATAAAAATATACCCGTATATACTCGAGTATAAGCCATCCCGAATATAAGCCGAGGTACCTAATTTTACCAAAAAAAACTGGGAAAAAGTATTGACCCGAATATAAGCCGAGGGTGGGAAATGAGGCAGCTAATGGTAGATAGATACCAATAAAATTACATTAATATTTATTTAAAAGAAAAATAACCTAGCTCTGTAAGTGGAAAAGGGGGTACAGGGCTACATATCATGTACTACGGATCATTTAACCCATTCATATTAGCAGAGGATAATTGTAAATCTATTGTTCAGTGCACTCTATATGTAGTATATAGTACATGTACATATAGAGTGCCTGCAACAATACATTTACAATGATCCTCTGCTAACATGAATGGGTTAAATGATCCATAGTACAGGGCTACATACAGATCATTTAATACATTCATGTTAGTATAATTGTAAATGTATTGTCTGCACTGTATTAGCAGTATATACTCTATATAGAGTATATACTGCTAATACAGTGCAGACAATACATATATAATTGCTTAATGAATCTCTCTCTCTACCCCCCCCCCGCCCTCACTCACTGTGTCCGTGTGCCGGTGATCGATCATCACATCACGGAGAGAGCAGGGACGAGTCAGCGGCGCGCTGGTCCAGTGGGAGGAGCTCCAGGTGGGGTCCTAATTTAGCTGGCTCAGAGGTGCCTGCCCGCTAAATTACAACCCCACCTGGAGCTCCTCTCGCCTGATCAGCGCGCCGCTGACTCATCCCTGCTCCCCTGCCTGACTGGCCGCTGCGGGGGGTTTTTTCTTCTTCTTACTTACCTCGCCGAGCGTCGCTGCTGCTGCGGTGTGCGGCGCTCCGAGCGGGGTCATCTGGCAGTCTCCGGCCACCTAAATTAGGACCCGGAGACTGCCAGATGACCCCGCTCGGAGCGCCGCACACCGGAGCAGCAGTGACGCGACGCTCGGCGAGGTAAGTAAGAAGACGCGCTGGCGCTGACTCGAGTATAAGCCGAGGGGGGCACTTTTCAGCCAAAAAAATGGCCTGAAAATCTCGGCTTATACTCGAGTATATACGGTATGCATCTAAATCTACTTCCAAATTAAAGCCCTATCTATTCTAAAATAAGTGATTAATTAAACATTTTGGTAGACTACAAATGGCAGTGAGGAATCACTGAAACAAATGTAATGCTCTGGGATTTAAGGGAATTAAGAATTAAAAAGAACTTGGGACCTAAGTGGTTAAAAGGCTGGCAGGCAACCAGCTCAATGTTGGCAGGTGGGAATACAAAGATCTGCAGAGAGAATACAAAAGTAAAAGTATTTTTTCTAAGAAACATATGCGGGGCCTGTAGCTACCTGTAGCTAAAGAGGTCAGCATGGGCTTGTTTTTCTGCATAATATGTTTTAATTGTAGTTTTCAGAAAAAAGGTAAGATTAATAACCGTCAAGATTCCAATCTGCCGAAATTTTACATACATCACATGTATTTGTTTCTCTGCTCATCTATTTAGTACAGTATGGTACAAACCACATCACATAATATATACTGCATAGGATATGAAATTAATACTGTAGATTGACAAACAACATGATAGATTAAGTAGAGTAAGGGTAAAATGGTATGGAGTGGAAAGGGTAGAGGCAGTTACTAGGGTTCAGATGTGGAGGTCTTAACGCAGGGAAGAAAGCAGTTAGGCAGGGTATAAGACAGAGGGGAAAGATAGAAATATAGTATGAAAACGTATGCAACATGGGTAAGGCAACATTTAATATACTAAAGAGTCAGAGTTGTCCAATCAACATGTTGTGCAGCGAGGTAGTGAGATTACCAAGTTCACCACCGACTCTTCTCACAAGCATACCTCAACAAATGATAAATCAATATATAATAGAGTGTTCATAGATTGTTACTAACTACCTGTCAAGGCCAAGAACTCCAGTGGTTATCTGTGCATAATAATAGATCCAGCTGGCCCAGAGTTTATAGAACCTGTGATACCAATTTTTCCATCTCCATGATGCCCTCTACTGCTGCCCTCTACTCCCATATAGTAGGGTGTTTCTACTGCTTCCACAATCATGGGATAAGGCCTTTAGCAACATTTAACAAATGTGGATGGACATGATTTTTTGTATGATTTGACAAAGGTATGTGTGTCATGGAACAGAATTTGTAAGGGGCCATAAGTAATAAGGTATGGTGAACTTTTCTCAATCCAAATTATTATCTCTTTGCAGCACAGTTGGATCTTGGGGCAGTTCCAACATATATGCAATAAGGAACCCACCTGATTTCAACCTCTCCAACAAGCGAAGGGACCCCTGGACACGGACCCCTGGACACATGACAGCTATCTTTATAGGTGTTTTGTCATCAATTTATAACATGACTCTTCGGTTTTGGTGCTAATAGATGAGTAATGGATCAGGGTGAGCATTTTTAGTTTTTAGTCAGGTACAAATTCACAATTGAGCTTGTTTTTTCCATTATTTAATAAACTAGGGATCTTGGATAGAGTTGCAGGACAGCATTAGTTTATACATGAGAAAACATGTACTTGAGTTTCCAAAATCTTTATAAAGCTGTAAGAGTGACTTACAGGGGTCCAAGTGTGGTCATGGTTTTAAAAAATAAATATTTCAATTGAGTGTACCACCAAGCAACCATGGAGAACTGCCTGAGATTTTGGTGTAGTTCAACTAAGGGTAACAAAGTGCCCTGTGATGCATATTTTTAGCAGCTAGTATTGTCATCTGAGCACCATTTCCTAAAAAAAAAGAGGCATTCTCATCTGGGGTGAACCATAAGTGTCCTAGTGGGTAGACGGGAGATTATACTGGAACTGGATCTCTTTTGGGATTAAGTCTGTCCCAGACTTTCAGGGTGGTGATTGACAATTGCGATGTACCTGAGAACAGGCCCCTGTATGTGGAAGGGATCCATGGGGCATGTGAGACAATAGGACCCACCATACATTTTTCCAAGGTGACCCATATTTTCTCCTTAGTATTGTGATGCCAGTTAGGTTTCTGAACCAGGGCCATGGCCTGATAGTATAATTGTAAATCCAGTAGATTCAGTCCTTATACTGATTTAGTCCTTTAAAGAGTATTATATGCAATGCTAGATTTTTTATTCTTCTAGACATATTCACAAATTATTCTGTGATATCTGATTAAGAAAATCTGAGGTAGCTGTATGGGGATGGTGCATGAAAGGTAAGAGAACTCTGGGTAGGAAGCTCATCTTGATTGCATTTATCCCCATAGCCAGGTCAGAGAGTTTCACTGCCACCCACAAAGGTCCTGTCCTTACACCAGGAGGGTTGAAGCTCAGAGATATTGGGGCATGATTTGATATTGTGATTTGCCCTATAGTGGCTTTACCTAAAGTATGTAGTTAATACTGGTCAATAAAAAGCAGATACATTCTATAGTAAACTTAATGGGATTCCAAGTAGTAACCATTACCTTTCAATGCGGTATGTAAGCTTTGCCAGCTACACATAGGTGTGCTTTTTCCAGTAATTTCTTAAAATGTTGCCTGGATGCAAATGATAGTGCTGATTTCCCTGTGGAGGTGTCAATTTTAGGGTCTGAGAACACATTGAAATCCCTACGTAGAAATCCTTCAGAGAGCCAGTGTATTTTGTTTTCAATTAGAAACTATTTGTAAATTGTAAGCATTATTACAAGATGTCTAAGGAAAAAGTTCTAACCATAATTTGCCACTTTTGTGTGGAGAGCATTGAACTATTTGTAGGAAAGTATATGAAGTCTAGCCATGGCGTTGGCTACATCAGAGAAAGATGAAAGATCAGAGAAAAGTATGTAAAAGGTGATGTTAGTGGCACTCCATACAAACAACATAGTAAATAGAACCATAAACAAAAAAACAACAAATGACAATGAACTAGTTAAATACAATGAAGTAAGAAGTGGGAGAGGCAGGCCCCAGCATCACATGTATATGTCTGCATCCTCTGTTTAAACAGCAAAATGAAGACATGACCCTGAAAACCTATTGAAGGAAAGAGGTAGTACATCCTGCATAAACCAGCCACCCAACTTCTCTCCAATACAATATGTTGGCATTGCAAAAACTGCAAGATTAAACCGCTTAGGGAATGATATCCTATTTTATAGGGTGTTATAGGGAACTATGAGAGGGCAGAGGCTTGGAGGATAAGCAAGAAGAGTTTGTTTAAGAGGAGTGGGTGATCAACTGTGTCAAAAGCAGCAGAAAGGTCTAATGGCAAGAGTAAGGAGTTGTGGTCACTGTTTTTAGCAGTCAATATGTCATTAGTGGGTTTTAGAGGGCAGTTTCAGTGGAGGGTTATGGGTGAAAGCCAGACTTTAAGGGGTCGAGAAGGTTGTTATCAGTGAGGTGGCAGCTTAAGCAAACAGGAGTAAAGAGATTGGTCTGAGATTGTTCAGGTTGGTGGGGTCCAATAAGGGTTTTGCGGTAAGGGGGTGACCAGCGCATGTTTTAGAGGGGAGAGGAAGATGCCAGTACAAAGGAAAGGATTAAAGATGTGAGTAAGAGAGTATTGGATAGAGCAAGAGGGTGGCTGGAGCAGTCCAATAGTGTCCAGGGGGCAGGTGGTGAAGCAGGTGTTGGAGAAAAGCTTTGCAAACTCTTCTGTAGTGACTAGGTCGAAAGATGAAAGTAACAAATGTTATGGTGGATCTAAAACATTAATTGGAGAAGCTAACGGGACATGCGCGACCTCATCATGAATTGCTTCTTTCTTGTTTTTTAAATGAATGGCAATGTCCTAGGCAGCGAATTACTTAGTGGGTGGAAGCTGTGGGGGACGAAGTAGAGATTTAAAGCCAGAAAAGAGTTGATGAGGACAGGATGAGAGAGTGTTAATGAGAGTGACAAAATAAGTCTGTTTGTAAACACAGAGGGAGGAATTATATTTTAGGATGGCAGCTTTATACAGGGTGAAGTCTTGCAGGTAACTAGTTTTATGCCACACTCGCTCAAGAGTGCGACTTTGTCTTTTATGTTTTCAGGTATCTTCTGTTTGCCAAGGTTGTAGTGGACACAGCCTAAGTCTGCGTGTAGTGAGAGGAGCCAGTGTGTGTAGAAAGGATGAAATCAAGCTGTTGTAGAAGTGACCAGGTCTGGGCAGGACAGGGTGAGATTTTGTTGTAGAGGCTGTCTGTAGCAAAGTAGAGTACTAGAGAAGAGAAGGGTTGAAGTGGTGAAGGTTTCTGTGGGTAACAGTTTGCTGGTAGGGGGATTTGGGGTTGGGGACAGGGTGAGCATAAAACTGACAAGGTTGTGGTCAGAGAGAGCAAAAGGCATGTGGGAGAGGTTGCAAATAGTGCATGGGTAAGAGAACAAAAGGTCTAGTGTATTGTCATCAGAGTGAGTAGTAGTGTGTGTCCATTGTGCTAGGTCAAAAGAAGAGATTTGGTTGAGTAGTAGCCAGGGTGTTATATTAATAGCAAAGTTAAAGTCACCAATATTGATAGTGGGTGGTTCAGAGTAGAGAAAGTAGGGTAGCCAGGCAGATAAGTCATCAAGAAAGCAAGACACTGGTCCAGGAGGCCAATAAATTACAGCAATCCTCAAATCTGGAAAAAAAATAGGCAAATACAGTCGACTTCAAAAGAGGGGATGAACAGAGAGGGAGGTGAAGGCAGAACCTGAAAAGTGCTTTGTGGAGATAGAAGGATTCCAACTCCTTTTTATCCACTGGGTCTGAGTAAGTCCAGTGGAGGTCACCATGGGAGAGGCAGTCAGATTCCTTAAAGGAGAACTATGGGGTTAAGGCTTATCCCCATAGTTCTCCTTAGGGTAACGGGAGGACACAAACTAGTGTCCTCCCATCACCCTAGGCTCAGTATACCGTGAGCTGTAGCTGGGGGATCGGAGCGGGGAGGGGGGAATCCAGCCCCTCCCCTGTCACGGCAGAGAGCCGTGACAGGATCGAGAGGTGAGCGAACGCTGGTATGTGTTCATTCACCTCCCGATCTACTGAGCCGACCTGTGACAATGTCATTGTCACAGGTCGGCTAGAACTATGAGGTGAGTGAAAAGCACTCACCTCATAGTTCTCCTTTAAGCCAGGTTTCAATAACAGATAGCATGTTAAAGGGGTTGGAGATAAGAAGATCATGGACAATGGTGAGCTTGTTACAGACAAAGTGGCCATTCCAGAGAGCACATGAGAAGGGGGACTGGTTCTTGGAAGCAGGCAAATAGAAATTAGAGTGTGTAGATTGTGGTTGCTGCTAGTGGAAAGGTGGTGCTGGTTGTGGCAGTGAATATTAGATAACAGAGGACTAGGATTGGGAGAAATATCCCCAGAAGTCACAAGGAGCAGGGGGGTGAGGGAAGTGAGACAAGAGTGAGTTTTATATGAACGCACATGCCCTAGAAGGTAATCCTAGCATGCTAGCATGTGGGTTCAGAATGAGCAGGAGGTGGTGAGTGCAGTAATAGGTAGAGGGCAAGAGAGAGGTTAAAATAAATAATCTGTGGGGAGGAGGAGAAGGATAAAAGAAGCAAAGACCAGGAAGAAAAGATACAATTGTGAGAAGCAATGATATAGAAAGCTTATTCATGGATGGAGAGAATAGCAACCAGATTTGGAACAAAGAGAGCTGGATGGGGAAAACAGGTTCACTTGCAATCAATGAAGAGCACTGTTGGTATATATTTCCTTTATCTGCCTTGTTCTAAGTGCATTCTCTAGGTGTCCTGACACTTATGTTAAAATAGCCAAGTTGGTTAAAATAGACATAATAAAAGTGCCAATGCCTCGTGGCAAATGTGCCTTCCCCCCAAAACACATCTCATTTTATAGGCCTATGGGGTGGGTGAGTGTACATCAATTAATCAATTAGGAAATGGTAAAAGGCACAAAGGATGAAAAAGCAAACCTTTCACACTAAGACAAGACATGCATAGAATATAAAGTTAAACAAACAAAACATGAAATTAAGTATATATCAGTGATATATGCATCAGATTTACAGCTGTAGGTCCAATCAGCATACCATGAACAAAGTGTTGCAGGAGATATTCATACAGGATGGAGCCAGTAAAGGAGATATTCAAGTGACATTAAAGGATAAATTTGTCCCCCTCCCCAATGTTAGTGTAAGGACTTACCTTAAATCATGCCTCTAAATCTGTGTAGTTTTCAGATGTCCCTCTAGCGCTGGTGCGGGTCTCCGATCCAGCGCTGACTCCTCTGTCCTCCTCTACTCTGAAGTCCCACGGAGTCTGTGCACACTGCTCCATAGACTTACCTTGTGTCTCTCCGCATCTCCTGGCTGAACATCTGAACTGCACATGCGCCCCCCCCCCAAGATCCTTTGCGGCCACCCGGGACTCTTCAAATGTTCGGACGGGAGTGGGCAGCAAAGACACAGGTAAGTTTAACCCCTTCATGACTGAGGCCTTTTTTTCATTTTTTGTACCCATGTTATATTCCACATTTTAGGCCAGAAAATTACTTAAAACCCCCCAACAAGAAAAGCTAATTTTTTAAAAAAAGTTTGTGCATGTACTGCATGTACTTCTTGCTAGCAGTAGATATATGCAAAAACACGCTGAGGGTTTAATAACTCTTTAAATCTGTACACCTGTGTGGAAGAAGAGAAGGGATGATAATAATTGTCGAGCTGTGTGGTTTCTACTTTAAGGCATATACTATATAAATACTGGAATGTCCACAGCCTGATTAACATTCTATTTTAGGTGAATGACACATTCTACATTGCAAGATCCTAATGCAGTCTTTTCATTCGTATGGAGTTGATATTACACAGATTAACAGTCTTCATGGCAATCCAGGGTTTTCCAGCATGGATAGGCAAATCCCAAATTTTCCCTGTAGACTTAGTGGCAATATAATTGTATATATAAAACTGTATGTGGTTGAACTTGGTGGACCTTTGTCTTTTTCAAGCTGTCTAACTATGTATGTAATTGTTTCCATAACAGTCTGCTTACTAATAAAAAGTAAAATTATTTTGAAATGACCTTATAAAAAGAAAAAGAGGAAACATTTACAGTTACATGATGTAACAGCATCCACTTGAGGACCATCTTTTTTATCCACAGTTCTACCCCTTCCCTACTCCAACTAAAACTAAAAAAAAACAAGTTTTTGGTTTGACATTCACTCTAAGCAGAATTTTGCATGCACCATATAAAATAGAATCATGAGGATAATTTGCTAAAGGTTAGATTGTTTACATGGGTTTTAAATGAACAGTAATCACTTGAAATTGCCAGTTGTTTTCAAGGGAATAAAAGAATACCAGGTAGAATTATCAGGTATTTAAAAGGAACACAGTCCAGTGTAAATAATTTTTTCTGACTACATGTTTTCAAACAAGACAGCGCAAAAAAATACTGATTATGTAGAAAGTGCAGGGCCAGAAAACAGACTTTAGTTTACTGTAGTCAGATGATAGAAATATTTACTCTGCATTGTCACTCTGTAAAATAAATAAAATCTTCTAATATTACATTCAGTCCAATGTCACCTCTCTGTTTGTGATTTTTCTATAGCTATTCTGAAATATTTTGGCTCTTGTTTCCATAGTAACCTAGCCAGATCTTTACCCAGCTCTCTCACACAATATGTCAAAAATGGTATTGTAACTATTCAGATAAATAAATCATAGATATAGAAAGAAAGATAGATAGACAGATAGATAATTAGATAGATAGATAGATAGATAGATAGATAGATAGATAGATAGATAGATAGATAGATAGATAGATAGATAGATAGATAGATAGATAGATAGAGTTAACCAGTCCTGCCACAGAATATGACAACTATTTAAAATACTAATGTAAATCACAGACCCATTGGTCAATAGTGATGAATGTAATATTTGTGTATCACTCAGCTGCAGATCCTCAGATCATCAGATTGGTGCTGACATTGTCCTTCCTTCTGGAGGGTGGCTGCTTTTCTTTCCCATGGTCCCTGTGCATGTTGTAAAGTAGTCACCGCTCCAAGCTCACAGCCATGATGGACTACAATCTCATGTTTAGTTATCTAATTTGTATTGAGATTGTAGTCCATTGCGGGAGTGAGCTTTGAGTGGTGGCCACTTTACAACACACAAAGGGGCCATGTGGAACAAAAGTAGCCACCATCCAGGAGGAAGGACAGTGCCAGCATGAATTCAGAGATGACTTGAGGATTCACAACTGAGTGATACACAAATAAGCTACATTTTTGTTAATAGTTAAGGTACTTGAATGCATTTTTAAGGTATAACTCCTGAGTTTAGTGTCACTTTAACTCAGTGAAGGTGGTGAATACTCAGTTTGCAAAGAATACCCAATCACATGCAAGAAAAATGAAAAAAAAAAAAGGATTTTTGCTTTTACGTGATTAGTCAGTACAGCTTCATCTCATTCACTAAGCTAAGTTCCAATTTCCTTGCAAAGTGAAAATTCACTTTGTAGAGTGAATATGCTCAATTCCTTATGGGGTAAGTGCTTTTCTTCATGGTTCTCTTTGGGGTCATGGTAGGGCATATACTAACCTTCTCCCATGACCCAAAGTTCAGTATATCACGGCTATTGCCCACGATTTACTAAAAGCGCCGCAGCCAGGACAGATCCCAACAATACTATCAAGATCCACCCAGCTGCTTGAGTGACAGCTTGCTCTGCCTATCTAAAGGCTGAGCCAACTGTCCCCGCCTCCTCCCCGCTCATTCCTCCACTCAGCGCTGGAGGATCGGAGAGGGGAGGGGGGAATTCCTGAGGGGAGCGGTGACTGACAGTCACCACTCACTGCAGAGAGACAATCGGGAAGTGAGCAGATCTGTGCATGTTTCTGCTCACTTCCTGATCAATAGAGCTGACCTATGACAGCTTCTTTGTCACAGGTCAGCTCTAACAATGAGGATGAGTGGAAACCACTCACCTCATAGTTCTCCTTTAAGTAACATCAGGGTGCGGTTCTGATAACTTCAATACTATGTTAGTTAAATGTTATGATTGTTGTGCCACTATTCTCTAAATATAAGATATTAATAGCACATAATATTATATCTTACATATGTTAACATCCTGAGCAGTATTATTACAATTCTTGCATGTATGGACATTTTTTAATTAGCTACCTCACACTAAAGTAAATCCAGGGGATGAAAAAAAACGGCACAACTTTATTTATTTTTAACTCAGTGCCTTTGTTAAATCCATATACTGTATACCCACAACGCACAGGAACATAGTTTTTTCAAGACTGGAGCCACATTTCTCTCTTGAACATATACAAAAGTATAATATACTTATCACCAATGCATGTGCTCGATAACAAAAAACTCATATGAATTTAAATGTATCCTCACATGATTTTCTTATAGATTTTTCTATTTTTTTTTATATGTGTTATGCACACAATTTAAACCCTGCATTTTCATGTCATTTACTTGATGTGTCAAACTTAGTCATAAGCTTAGTCATAAGCTTTCAAAATGCTAGAGTAAAACACACATAAATGCACTTTGCAATGCAAAGTGAATAGCCGAACAGTGTTCGGCTCACTTCACTTCAGATCGGTCATTCACTCGGCTGCCCTCGGCAGCTTCGTGAATAGACCCCTAAGTTTGTTCCTTTTGTGGAACTAATATGCAAACTATTATCAAAAAGAGGCACAGGCACTGCCATGGAGGACATGATGATGATTACAGCCAGCAATATATCACTGTTAGAAATTGCATGGGGGAAGGGGGTCTAGATCATGTGTCCACTGACCAGATCCAGACTCAACAAGAAGAAAAAAAAAGTTTAAAAAATAAATAAATAAAAATATTCCCTCCCCAGAAATATTCCCAGGTGGCATCAATGACATTTGGTGATCTGGATGACATTTGCATTCACTTTGCAAGCAGCATTTGCACTAATGTGGCATCTTTTTATTTAGTGCACATTGTTGATTATATTTTGGGGTAAATATATGGGGGTGCGCTAGTTGTGTAAACTTTGCTTGGGGGTAAAAAACATTTTTTACTATTTATTCCCAATATAAACCAAGTAAATTGCGGCAAAATGAAAATCTGTATGGAAAAAAACGATCTTTATGCAACTTTTCTTCAATTATTTTTGATTATGCAGTAAGGAGTGTGTGCTTTTAATATTTTGTTGTTTAGTGCTATTCAGAACACACACAGCTAAATGAGTCAGAGGAGAGATGTCAAATTAGAATAATAGTGAGTATAATAGCTCTTCTATGTAAGGGAACTGGCATTAGGATTTGAAGTCTATGGGGACAAAAACATTCAAGTCTACCTGAAAAGAAGATTTTGTACTTTTTCAAGCTACATGTGTTTTGCTACGAGAATGCTCAGGTGTATGCAAGCTTCATAGAAAACAATGGGATTCCTTGTTTTGAGCATTTTGTAGCTTCAAACTACAAAATGCCTAGGTGTGAACAAAGCCAAAACGCCAAAAAACACTGACAGAAAGATGCTAGGAGAGCTGACATTTATAGGGAGAGGGCTGGCACATTCAAAGCCCCATTACTGGTCATAATTTTTCACCTGACCAGATTCAACAGGTGAGTCGGAGCATTATGAGATTCACTTTTGGTACCTTCCATGTTTGCCGTTTGGGTGGCAAACATGGAAATAGAAACCTTATCCCAAAAGATGAGATGAAGTGAATATGAATGTTATAATGTGAGATGGTTTAGGTGCACACCATTCTTAGTTGTTTTTCTTTCAAATGATGCAGCTATGTTCTCCAAACAAACGGTAGTTCCAAGAACAGATGGTTAGTAACAAGTGAATGCTCCACTATGTGAACTTAAAAAGGCCCTATCAACATAAAATAAAAATACATGACAGATTAAAAGTGCAGAACATCACCCCTGAAATAAAAGCCCACTTTTTTTTTTTAAAGGGAAGACTTGCAGCAAAAAAAATTAAAACTTCAAAATACTGCCCCTGAAACAAAAGCTCATATTTAAGGGCAAGCCGTACAGCAAAAAAAGTTTGCTACAGGTAGGACAGCAACCACAAGTGACCACTGACCTCAAATCAACCACCAAATAAAATAAAAAATTATAAAGCCCGCAAATAATAAAAAAAGGCAGCAAAACAGTTGTTTGTCAAAAGAGCTAGCAATAAAGCGAAAGTACAAATACCTAACTGACTCTAACGAACGAAGCAGCCATATATTTGTGTAGGGAAATTGTGATGTCATAAGGCTCCTTAAAACCGTGACTGATAGGAATGGTTCTGATATGAGTCTGTAAAACAATACACAATCTGCTTAAATATAAAATGATGAAAGAATACCCTTTCTAAGCATATGCCAGATAGCATTTTGAATACTGTATATGCTTAGACCACAAAATGCTTAAGCAAAGCAAATTCAAACCACATGTGCATTTTAAACGTTGATGATAAGAAATCAAGCATTGATATTTAAATGGCTTAGGCATTAAATACAAGAAAAAAAGTAACTGTAAATCAATAAATATTGAGGATGAGTGAATCATTTTTCCTACAATCTAATTGGTGAACAAACCATTGTGTAGGTTTAAATGCTATGGAATTGCAAGTTTTAATCTTACCTAACAAATCACCCAACTCTAAGAGACTCAATGACTGTTGTTGCACTATTTACCTTTCACCACTCACCATCTAGGGAAGCTTTATGTTTGTTAAGAAATAATGGTTGCCCCCAAAATTGATGTGCTGGATTATCTAGTTTAATTATTGCTAACATTGCCAAACTGACTGAGTGGATAAGAATTGCCTGCATTCCAAGGGTCATATTGTGTGGTATTTTTACCAAGGCATTGAGCAGAATCGGAACCAGGAAATAAGCTGGGGCAAGACAGTGGTCGAAAATGGGGTGAGCAAACCTAGATGTCAAATTCAAAGGCTTGCAAAGGTCAAATCCGGAGATCAGGCAGATCACACAAGACAGCAAGGTTGATTTTAACACAATGGGCAGACCAGGAAGAGGTTTATCTAAATTGACAATAGCAGGATAGACAAAAAGAGCAAATGTCAAGTAAGTCTGACACACCAACATTTTGATGAATGGGTTTTTTAATAAGCATATTTATCTTACTATTTTATTCAGGTCCAGTAGGAGGTTAACTTCTTATACTTTCCACTATCAGAATTAAACTAAATGAATGCATTGCACAATTGTAGAATATTGATTGTAGAAAATTGATCTGTGTGAAGAGTACCTCCTGTGTGTTTGGTTCCATAAAAATCAATATGATGCAAAGTGATCAGTTGTAAGAGATTCAAATATTTTGATCTACTGCTGGTTCTAGAAGTCCCATATGTAGCCATGCCCTAAAACCTTTAGACATCATTAAACACAATAGATTCTGACTCTAGTTCATTTACAAGATGGCTAGGAAGAACATTAAAGTAAGCCCGTTGTAAATCTAAATAGTTTAAACTGCTATAATGAATATAGCTTAGGCACTCTGAACCTTTAAGCTTTGAAACGTAAATCCTGGGTATCTTGCAAAGTATGTGACATTGTGTGCAGTAACCTCCTACAGCTTGCAATTTATTCATACCAACACTTTAGAGGCTTTAGAAGTTTGGATTAGTATTTGGGTTAATTTAAAAATGAGCACCAAAGTATATGAGCCACTACAACATAACAATATAAAGAGATAATATTTACTTTCAAATGATATGGCACAAAACCCTTTAAAGGCTATTAGGATGATATTTTAGAAGAGATTTGTTTATGCAAGCTAAGTGCATATAACTTCTTAAGGTATCTATGAAGCCAATAAACTAGTAATAAATGCTCAATTATTACTGTTACTATTACTACCTACTTAACTGCTCTCCATGTATTAATATTAATAAATTAATTAGAAAATAAAGAATACTTATAATATTTTTTAGAAACCTTTTTTTTTTATTACAGGGGACATACATAATACTTTGCTTTCAGGAAATGCTGGAATTTGTTATATAATTAGGCAGCACTGGGTCATCATTTGTCAACTGTTTCTGTCTAATTGACACACATATATTAGTCATTATTCTTTAGGAGAAAGGGTGTGCAACTCCTATGGCTCATTTTGCAGTGTATGTGGGTATGTGGGAGAGAGAAAGACAGACAAACAGAGAGTGAGTGAGATAAAAACAGAAAGAGACTCTGAGAGAAATAGAGAGGGGTTCATTTGGGTAAAAAGAGTTAATACTACTGGCCAATGCCATGCCTTGAAAAAATAAGCCAGATATAATTAGGTAATAAAAAGAAGCCATAACCCCTTTTACTTACACTTTTAAAGCCACTAGTTGCAAGGCTAATTAAAATCAGTTACAAATAGATCGCAAAGGCAATATGCTTACAAAATCACAAAACATTTTGAGAAATTAACCATTAAAACTGGACATTGAAAAACAATCAAACAGCAGTCATTTAAATAAAACAGAAATATGCAAACATTTTCTTTTAAATCAAGACTATGATCCTGATTTATTGAGCATTAAGGCTTGCTAGCAGTGAGCAATCATGACCACTTATTCAATATTACCAGCAATACAATTTTCTTGTGCAAGGTTTTCATGCATGCATACATGCATGCTTGCACAAAAATTGGTCTCTATATGTCTGCAATGCAGATAAACAACTAAGATAAAATGATTTAACTCATATGCCAGAATAATAAGCATATATTAAAAATAATCAAACACATTATTAAAAAGAAATCACTGAATAGTTAAAAATGTATCTATTCAATATTTACACATTCATTAAAAATATGTTTACATATTTATTTATTATACAAGTTTAGTGTAACCATTGAACAGATGTAAAAGTGTTTTTTTATTAAATACATCTGGATCATCTTAACTACAATTATTTCAGTGGCTTGATCATTCAAAGTGCATGTGTGCATTCTTGTTCAAAAGCTAATTTGCCCCAAACTGCCATTCATGCCCACCAGGGCCTGACATTCCATTCAAATCTAAAAAGCATATTTTACTAAAGGTGAATAGATCATAAATGATTGGAGAAATGCCCACACTCTCTACATGTGACTGCAAGCAACTGCAAACCTGTTACAAGTAACTACAGACCTGTGAGTTTACTATCTATATTCAGGAAAGCTCACAATAGTTTGTTGGATCACAAAACTTATTACCAACTTATTTTAATGTTAATGCTGAAGTGGTTGTGTATATAGAAAACTTGGAGTTACAACAGTGTTTGACACAGTTCCCCACAGATGAGGAGTTTGTAAGATAAGGTCTACAGACTTAGAAAATTAATTCTGGAGATGGACAAAACAATGGCTTAAAGACCATATTCAGTGCGTAGTAATGAAGAATTCATAATGTGAATGGTCTAAGTTTGTTAGCTATGTACCCTACACATGCTGGAACCCTTACTATTTATTCATGTTGTAGAGTTTGGGATTAAAAGTACAATTTCTGTGTTTGCTGATGACACCGATTCTTACTTTATAGGGTCTATTCACAAAGCTGCAGAAAGATCTAGCTGTAGCTTCAGCTGATCCTTCGGCTAGCTTCGGCCCCAGGACCCCTTTGGTTCAGAAGAACCGGAGGGCTGCTGTACGGGCTATTCACTATAGCCCATACAGCTCCTGCAGTCGGCTGAGCGGCTCATTTGAGCCGAAGGCATATGCCTTGGCTCGACCGTTCGGCCGGCAGAGCATCTTCGGCCAACCCGAAGCCAGCCGCAGCAAGCCGATGTACGGCTGATTTCAGGCAGTGTATGACTGAAATCAGCCGTACAAGCCTGAAGTGAATAGCCGAACAGCGTTCGGCTCACTTCCGGTAGGTTATTCACACGGCTGCCCTCGGCAGCTTTGTGAATAACCCCCTATGTCTCTTAACCTAGAAGTAGACCTTAATGCACTGCTTGACTGGCCAATTATGTGTCAAATGAGATTTTGGGGGTGATTTACTAACCTAAACACACGCACGCACTAGGTGTGTGTGATTTTTACACAGCAAAACGTATTTATCAACCAAAAAGTCTCTAAAAGCATATTTCCACTAATGCCATATATGGAAAAATCATGCACATGATGCATATATAATGCTGCTTCACAGTTTAGACAAAAATGGTTAGCTCATGCATTTACATTCCTGCATTCATCAACGCAAGCAACACAATGTAGAGCTAATTTACACAACATCACCTTGCTATTCAGGGCAGGGCTTTGCACAACACACCTGCTGGGTGTGTACACACTACAAAGATGTTTAGATTCCACCCATAGATCATGCTGGGAGGGAACACACTACAGAGGTGTATACATGTTCGTGGTGTGTTTATAAGGTTAGTAAATCAACCCCTTTATCTTGATAGGTGTAAAGTTATGCACTTGGTGGGCTACATACATGAATGCAACATACATTCTAGGAGGAGTACAACTGCAAGAGTCAATAATCATGAAGAGCATGGGTGTTCTGGTAGACCCCAGACTTAATAATAGCATACAATGACAAGCTTCAGTTTCCAAAGCAAGAAAAATATTTTCTAAAAAGTGGTATTGCCACCAAAGATCAAGATATAATCTTGCTCCTATTCACATCATTACAGGACCTCATCTAGAACATACAATTCAAGATGCTGGAGAACTGGAGAGAAAAGGGTTGGGGAACTGAAGAGAGTGCAGGGAAGGGCAGCTAAACGAATAAGAGGCATGGAGGATCTCAGCTATAAGGAAATATTAGCCTGACTGAATTTATACTCCCTTGAAAAAGGGATTTGATCTCATATCTCTTAAGTAACTATTTCAAATTGGTCTAAGGTTTGGAGTGGTGTGCCTCAGGGTTCTGTGCTAGGCCCCATACTACTTACCTTGTTTATTAATTATATTGGGGAAGGTGTTAATAACCATGTTTCTGTGTTTGCAGATGATACTAAAATTGGGAGGGTAATAGACACGGGCGTAGACATTATAACATTACAGGAGGACCTGGCTAAAATAGGGGAGTGGGCAACTACATGACAGAAAAAGTTTAATGTTGAAAAATAAAAAGTAATGCATTTTGGGGTTAAACATAGGCAAGCAGAATACACATGAATGATTACTCCACTAAGGAAGTCAGAAATGGAAAAAGATTTGGGGGTCATAGTCGACTACAGATTAAACAATAGCATGCAATGCCAGGCTGCAGCTATTAAAGCTAGCAAAGTACTGTCATGCATTAAAAAGGAATGTACTCTAGAGACAAAGCAATCATTTTGCCACTTTATAGATCAATGGTTCGGCCTTTTGAGTATGTGGTTCAGTTTTGGTCACCAATCCACAGAAAGGATGTCCTTCAGCTGAAGAGAGTCCAGAGAAGGGCAACAAAACTAATCAAAGGGCAGGAGGACCAAAACTATGTAACAAGGTTGCTAAATGTAAATTTGTTCACACTGGAAGTGAGGCAATTAAGAGAGCGGCTGACTAATGACTTTAATGTACAAAATGTTTAGTGGTGATGGCAACATCAGCGATAAACATTTTACTGTAAATTCCCTAAAAATGACCAGAGGCTACCACCTAAAATTGGTGGAGAAAAGATTTAACCACTGGGGACGTTGGGGCTTCTTATCTGTTAGAGCGGTTACATTTTGGTATCAACAGAAAGTATTGAATCATTCAAAAATCTGTACGGGCTATTCACAATAGCCCGTACAGCTCCCGATCACGGCCGAGCAGCTCAGTCACCAAACAGTACAAGAATAATTTCTGGCAAAAATATACTTTTAAATTGCACTATTTTCATAAGAAAATATTTAAAACAGAAGTATGATTTTTCATAAAAGGGCCTCATCAGGATAGAAATATAGGAACATTCATTTCTGGGACTATTAGAATGTCATAGACTAAAGACTGACAATAGCTGATCTGTTATGATCTCACAAACTGATCCTGGTTTACTAAAGTAAATGAATAAATGAAGGGATAAATCAATATGCTACAGCTAAACTGTGGGCTTGCATTAGTGTGCATGAACAAGTAGTGAATGCAATCCCGAAATCTAACTAGAAAACGGTACACTGGCATGCAATGTGGGTAGTGCATTATCAGTTTGCATGCATGCTGAACATACCAATAATGCTACTTTTATGTCCTCTGTTCTGATAAATTACAATAAATAATCTATGACATTTAAACTTAATAACAAATTTAAAAAACATTATGTGATCAGTGCACTAAACAATAAAATGTGCATGCACTGATCAAAGTGGCAGGTCATCAAATATATACTGTTCTGAGCAAAAAGGCAGAGTGTATGGAAGCATTTATAAATTGAAAACCTCTTTAGAGGCGGCAGCATGACACTGTGTATGCGTACTAGCTGTGGCAATTTGTTGCGCATGTGTTCTATGATAACCCCATTCAAAGCATGCATTATGACTTTTTTTGCTATTGTTGTTTATTTAAAGTTGGCTTTAATTATATCAATAACTCTTCATGCAGTTATGCTTGTGCATGAGATGTTCTCTTTGCTTAGTTTTAAAATGTTGGGATGCTGACATGTACACACCACAGTAAACCATTATTATTGGTCAACATATGTATATTGCAGCCTATATGCATGTGTCCACATGCTTTCATGATATATGAAAGACTTGTTGCACTCCTCACCGGATACCCCTAAGACAGGCGAGAGTGCTCGCAGTGACTGCTGATGGTGCCGCTAGTTGCTTGGATCACTTGAAGAAATGTCATCAGCACACCAAAAATCCTTTATGGATAACCATTGGGACTATTCACTAAGCTGCCAAAGGATCTAGCCGTAGCTTCGGCTGATCCTTTGGCTAGATTCGGCCCCAGGACCCCTTCGGTTCAGTAGAACCGAAGGGCTGCTGTACGGGCTATTTACTATAGCCCGTACAGCTCCCGAAGTTGGCCGAGCGGCTCAGTCGAGCCGAAGGCATATGTCTCGGCTCAACTGAGCTGCGCTGAAAGCCGAAGCTGGCCAAATGGCCGGCCGAAAGCCTGCTTCTGACAGCTGGGCGGATCCAGCCGTCATCTCACGGCTGGCTCCAGCCACTTGCAGAGAGATCAGAGTCCCTGTTTACCAGCTAACCAGGGACGCTGTCATTACACACTGAGAGCGGCCTCTCCGTGTTTTCAGTGTGTAATGACAGATGGCGTTCCTGGTTACCTGGTAACCAGGAACGCCATGTGTCATTCCTCCCCCGGGCGCTCTGGGAGTCTAATAAGCTCCCTGCCGCCCAGGAGAGAAACACTTTCTCCCGGAAAGGTTCACTCTGCTCGATCGAGCAAAGTAAACCTTTCCCTGCTCGTTTTTTTCTTTTTTTCTGACATCAGAGCCGCCGGCCGCCGTCAGTCAGAAAAAAAAACAGCATAGGAATGCATAGCTACATTCCTATTGGCTATTTCACTTTGCAATAACCAATAGCAAACTAGCTATTGCACCCGCCCACTGCTGCTGTCAATTAGCAGAGTGGGGCCTGCAGTTCTTCATCGGATCCCCCTCTGGTGATTGACAGCAGCAGAGGACGGGTGCAATAGCTAGTTTGCTATTGGCTATTGCAAATTGAAATAGCCAATAGGAATCTAGCTGTCAGCGAAACTCCCGCTCTGCGCATGCGCAGCGGAGAACAAACACGCGCAGGCGCAGCTGAGAACAAATACGCGCCAAGAGGCGCACAGGAAGTTACATCATAGATGGATTCACTGCCCTATTTAAGCCCAGCTCAAACGCCCACTAGTTGCTGGTTTGTCTTGTCAGCTTGATCGTGTTCCTTGTCTCCCGTTTAGCCTTCTCCTGTATATACCTGATTCCCCTGGATTTGACCTGTTCCTGTGTAAACGACCATCCTTGCTTGCTGCCTGCCTTTTGACCTCGGACTGTTTTGGATATTCTTCGGCCTGCTCCCTACTTGTACTGAATTGGATTTCATGGCTTTTGACCCCGGCTTGTTGTGACCTCGATTACTGTACTTTCCTGAAGGACTCGTGCCTCTCGCTGTCTGCCTGGCCTTTGTCCTCAACCTCAAAGGTCACAAGACACGAGGTGCAAGAGAAGCCTCCTCTCACTTCGGCCTCCCTACCAGGTACATGATACTAGCTATGCATTACTATGGTGTGTTCTTTTTTTTTTTTATGGCAGCAGAACCGCCCGGCCAATAGAAAACAGTTGGGCGGAGTCGATCCCAGAGAGGAACAGAGCAGAACAGCTGAGCCGAATGGCTCTCATTAAATGAACATATGGTTATCCTGAAAGGATTTTTGGTGTGCTGGTGACATTTCTTCACGTGACACATGCTTTCATGGCCACATAGTAAATGCTGTGACAATATAATGTGGTTATAAGTGTATATGCATAAGCTTTAGCTAATCAAGCACACTGTCTCCCATCTTCTAATTGGGTAATATGGGAATTCAGACAGTTGACAGGAAACCATTGTCTCAGACACTCCAGCTTAAATGCCAGGGTCGTACAAAATAAGTAAAGAGAAAATATAAGTATTCCCTACGTAAACCTACACAGTTATCATAATTAAAAACTGAATAAATAGACTACTGCATGAGCCTGGTCGTGATGTTTTCTTGAACTAGAAGAGAATAAAACTCCAGAAATGGCAATATAGAACTGTGGTGCTGGGTTATTGGCCTTTAGTGATTAGTAAATAAAGTAAAGGACACCATGGCAGCTGAGGAAAATCCTTAATGAATAGCGCATGAGTAAATGAAAGTCCTGATATAACACCATATGCAAGCAACTACTGGTAGGTTGAGCAGTGCAAATAACATTTTACAAATGCCAAAGCAGCAGTTAAATGACATCTGTTCCATGTACCAGAACCATTACAGAATCACTTATTTGGAATTACTCTGGTAGCAGTAAGCAATCACATCATAATCTACCAAGACCCTAATCTTTTTATTATACCAGACTCCTACAGAGGTAGAAAACTAACACATATAGTTGGTTTTACTGACACCTAAAATTGGTGATAGTTCATTTTTAAAGAACATTCTGACAGACAGCCAGCAAACATTGGTAGGGTGGTTTATCACAAACTGTAAGATGTATGGTATGAAAAACTATTGGTCCTGCTAGCTGATAAATCTGAACCTACCGAATAAAAACAGAGCTAAAAACATCATGATACTATTAAGAATAATTTCCACAACTGATTATGATGTACATTTGATCTTTAAATGGCTCACTGCTAGGCAGAACCTACACATTCTTTGTAGCTATAAATGGCATTGTATGAGCTAAATAAGACTGAATGAATGTAATGGGAAGACGGTAAAACTGGTACTAATTGGACAAATCATGAACAAACTGTCATAGCTTGCAATTAACCATGTATTTAAATTCTTCAACCACAAATTCCATTTAACTGATAACAGACGTGTTTATCCCCAACAGAAGGGAACCAATATAGCCTCATAATAAGTTACCTCATCTCTTTTGTATATATTGTGTTCTTGGTTGCATATTAGAAACATTCTGAGAAAAAATAAAAACTTTCATTAAAAAAATAAAGAAAAGGGGCAGGTGGACATTGTGCATGGACATAAACCTGTCTGCCCTGCCCCAGGCCAGAGACTTTCATAATGTACAGGATCTGGTTGCTACAAACAAGACCTAACACATTTTTTGGACTTATTCAAAACACTTATTCGAAAAACAACATTACCCCTACATTCACTCTAGATGTGTGTATATGCATTTAAAAAGCTTTTCAAAATGCATATAAATGCATCTAATGATTTTCAATGGATCTATTCACACATTGAGTTTAGATGATTTTATCTGCAGTCAGTTTATCTGTGTTTACAAAAAATAGTAGTCAGTTGCATCTAGGAATTCATTTTAACTTTGAAACACACCAAAATGCACAAGAACACATGTAAATGCATGTAAACATGATTTGATGCTACCATTTGGTACCAGAGGCATCTAAATGCATGTAAACACATGTAAATGCACATCAATGCATGCCATTTAACACATCTAAAAGCATAAACACAGCATCTAGCCTGACAGATTTTGCTCTGCATATAAAGCACAAAAGTGCAAGTGAAAACTGTTAATTACCCTTAATTTTAAATCACAAAATTAAACAGTGCTAGTGCATCTGCAAACCAATCTTTGAGCTACAGAACTTGCTACTGAAATCAACCATAACATTAGCCGGTTGTAGCAGATTTGGCCTAACCTAAATGATCCAGCCATCTGACCTCTGAAATAAAGATTCAAACTACTGGTAGTAATAATAAATCACATATATGGACACATGATCAATGTATTAATCTACTATACATTATACTGACCATTTAAACAATGATCAATGGCAATCAAACAATACCAACAGCTCGATTTACCCATACACTGCACCATTGCTGGCCAGCTAGGTATGAAAAGGTTCAGTCGTTCATGGCAACTACTTTGTTATATTGCCCTTAACAGCTTGTGTCTTGAAATGGAACATCCACTTGTCACATATAGGAATGGCATACCGCTACCAATGGCCATGTACATCTGCACATATTGTTACAGAAGATTTACACCATTTGACATTCATTCCTCACTTGATTTGGGCTCAAATACATACCAGAAGAGGTTGCTACCTCAAACAGCCCCATTGCAAAGAACAGAATCTGCCACTTACTGCTATTTAAATGGTCCATCCCATATCCACAACCATTTAAATGGGGTCTCACTACCTTTGCCTTATCGGTCATTCATTTACATTACTGAGAATTCAGCAAGAGGAGTGAGCCTTCTCCAGCTGCAAGGAACTTGAAAACACATGCCCTGTGTGGTGAAGGAAAAGGGGATACATGTACTTTGCTAGGGACATCTGATGATTACAAACCATAGGCAATGTAAAAAAATAATCATTTGGAGAAGTGACAAGTGAATCCATTAAAAAACTAGATGAATTGGGAAATGCAGAACATTTTGGTTTTAAATTAATTGATGCAGGTCTGTCGAGCATGCAGAAACTCAGATTATGAATTATGACTGTCTGGATTTCTAAGCTGCATCATTCTCTGCAAATCAAACAAGTCTACATGCTCATACTAGAGACACAAAATGATGAATCTGCAGTTCTTCTGGTTTCTGAGCCCCAATGCCTATAAATAGTCCCTCCCCCCTTCCCCTTTATCTGTAACTGGAATACTTGAGTGGACTGGCCATTAATATAACCCTAATATTCAGTAAGCTTTGCATCTGCACTGTAAAACAATCATTATGACTTCATATGAAAGTTGCTTCCATGCACACAATAGCTATGAGCTCATACCCTGCCTAAACATCCTGCAGAATGCATCCAGAATTTATATTTTGCTTACATGGAACATAAAGCAATAAAACCAATAGTCTTTCTTCTGAAAGGAATGCACAAACAGTAGTAACCACGACTGTGTCTTGATGCAAAATGTATTTCATGGGTATCTTATCTTGTGTAGCTTCCCTGGAGAGCCAGTATCTGTTGCATCAAGATAACTGAAATCTAAGGAATGTGATTGGAAAAAAAAACAGTACGTTTTATTCATACATTCTGTGGCAACGTTAAAAAAAAAAAACAACCACAAAGTCAGTGGGATGCTTCTCCCACTAATTAGTTTTCAGATTTCCTACAGATGCTGATGCTAAATTGTCTGCAGACAAGACTGTCAGTCATTTGTGCTGCATCTGGGCTCAAAGTGCTGACGATTCAAATCTAGAATCAGCTTAATGAGTGCGCTCTATAGCGAGTCAATTACATGAATTTCAGACCAGAGTCCCCAAACGCTGCATCTGCATTGCCCAAACCGACTGCTAATTTACCGAAGGATTAGGTGGCACATAAAAAATACATGTATCCTCGAGCAGCACATTTAACCACCTACAGTACCAGCAACGACAACCAGACATTTGGAAACATTTCACTTTAATACTGAAAAATATGCCATTATAAAATTCTGAATATAATTACCGAGTTTTTTTTTTTTTAACATAACCCCCATTGCCTTTGCCATGATTATTTCCACATTTAACTTCAGATTTATTATTTGATTTTTTTTTCCAGCTAACCTCCCACCCTAAGCAGCAGAATGACGGTAATTCTTCATGCTTATCTGCATCGGAATACTTTTTTTTTTACTTGTATACATTGTAACCATAATAAAAAAAACAAAAACAAAAAACGATAATCATTATACATTCAGGATGGAAATGCATATGGTTAAGTCGTCAAAGAATACAGATTTGCATCAAATAAAGAACTCAAATCGAGGAATAATGGAACTAGTTCATGCAAACACATCTTAAATAAAACAGTACAATAGAATTTCTCTTTTTTTTCTTTTTATCCACAGTAAACTTATGAATCTGTACTGCGTTATCCATTACAAAAGATAGAGCAATGGCACTTTAAGTATACCGATAGTGTATAGCGAGAGACTTGTAGAAGATGAGATTTTTTGGGGGGAGGGTGGTGGGGGGGGGGGAGGGCAGTGGTTTTGGTGGCTCAGATGTGATCTCCAGTTCACTTTGAGCGCCCCCGGGGTACGTTGTATCCATGCGAGCCATGCAGCACTTTTTGTGTTTTTTTGTTATTTGTACTAGTCACTTATTTACATTACATTCATGCCTTCGTGCAACGTTCTGCAGCAGCACAGCACAAAGCAGACGCTGCATAAGTAGAAGGCCCCCCCCCCCCCCCCGCCGTAAGTACAGACCC
>NW_017307983.1:263554-266413 GCF_000935625.1 Nanorana parkeri
CCCTTCTTTTACCATCTAATAGAGCTAGTCTGATAGTGAATGAGACCCACAATCATAAACTCTATGAGTGCCATCTGCATTATAGGGGCCACTGTGCCAGTAAGAAGAATCACACACTGTCTGCAGGGAATTGATTTCAGAGGCTGAGGAGTTGGCATCTCTTCTCTTCGATCTTTTCCTGTTCCTAAGGATAAATACGAGCATGCCAACGACTGTGAAGGCAGAGGTGACAAACACCAGCAAGAGTCCTGGCACTAGCACAGAGATAGACACCCGGCTTGTCTCTAGGTAGGAATTGGGGTGAGTGTTGGTCTCTGACAAGCCGGTGCTGTTTTTGTTAAGAGCATTGAGAGTTGGGGAGATTTTTGCATACAGCAGTGGGCACATCATGTCGTTAGAAAGAAATCTGAAGTCTTTCCCCCAGAACTCCTCTGGGAAATAACATTTGAGATCACTTACAATTACCTCGGGGCCAAGTCGTTCTGCCCATTGTTTGAAAGGCACATTATTACAGGAGCAGTCCCACTGGTTCCCATGCAGGTCTATTTGAATGATAGACGTGAGCTGATCCAAGACCCCTGCCACTGGAAGGTACATAAAGTAATTATTGTGAAGACTTAATTTGGAAAGGCTGACCCCAGCAAACACATCCACGGGGAGAGACTTGAGCAGGTTGTTGTTGAGGATGAGGATCCTGAGGTTAGGCATGGGATTGAAGGTGTTGGGTAGAATGAGCTGGATGAAGTTAAATTCAAGATTCAGGTACTCCAGACTTTGTAGACCGATGAATTTCTCCGGAGTGAGGGTGTCTATGCAGTTTTTATCCATGTAAAGCCATCTTAGGTCGGTCAAGTTCTGAAAGGTGTTGTTCTCCACCATGCCTATGTTGTTGTTGCCAAGATCCAGTAGGGTGAGGTTGCCATAATCCAGAAAGTTGGCTTTCCGGATGGTGTGGATCTTGTTCTCCCTCAGGAACAATTCCTGCACATTAGGGGGCTTGGGCTCCAGGTCAGACAGGCTCTTGACGTTCTTGTTACTGCAGTCTACTTTTAATCCAGGGCCGAGGATCTGCTGACCACAACTGCAGATAGCTGGGCAGGCAGAAATGTGAGGAGCTTTGTGCTTGCCATTCATTTCAGACACCGCAGCTGTCGGCCGAATTTTGATTTGCCAGTTGCCTGGTATCTTTGTGCCTCCGCTCACCGAGGAGCCCTGGGTGGAGGAGTCATCTTGGCCATTGATTTTAAAGGGGGTTGGAATTGGACCGGGGTCACAAGTTTCATCTTGGGCAGGGGGGGCAGCTAGGCTAGAATCGACTGCGTTTTTTAAGGGGCACAGCTCCTGCTCTGAGGTCTCGTTTAAATCATTGCCCTGCAACCTAGTGGGCGCCTCACAGACCACCCTACCGATCAAGGCATTCTTTGGGATGTTTTCTAGCCATTCCTTTAGAGCTAAGAGATCGCAGCTGCAGTCCCAAGGGTTGTCCTCCAAAAGGATCTCTGCTATGCCTGGAATCTGCTCCAGGACCCCCTCGTAGGGCAATGTCTTAACCCTATTCCCCCGGAGATCCAGATGGGTGATGGGCACGTATTGAAACACATTGGTGGGCAACGTGCTAATGAGGTTGTCGTTTAATATTAAAACCTCTAGCTTGTTCAAGTCCCTGAATGCACCCGGGTCAATGTCTCTTAACAGGTTGAAGTCAGCCTGGAGGTATTCCAGATCATCCAGCCCCAGGAACGTGTGCCTTTTGAACGACTTGATCTTGTTGTTGTTGATGTGCAGGCGTTTCACCAGCTGCAAGCCCAAAAATGCCCCGGGGACGATCTCATGCAAGCCATTGTTTTCCATGTGTAGGCTGACGGCATTGTAAAAGTTAGCAAACTCATTAGGGAAAAGCCTCGTTAAAGAATTCCCATGCAGGAAGAGATGATAGAACTGGGAAGTGGGCGCCGAGAAGTGCTGCAGGTTAGTAAATCCCTTTTTCTCGCAGTCCACATGCAGGTCCCCCTCTACCTCGTTACAAGCACAGACCTTTTCTTTGCAAACGTCTCTTGTAACGTTTCCAGCGGCCAAACAAAGAGATATCTCCAGCAGAAGAATCCAAAGCAGCATTTTTAATCAGAGCAATGCATCCCCGATCTCATCGCAATTGTGTTAACAATCCATCTCCAGTAGAGATTGGCAGAGGCTGAGGATCTAAAGCAAAAGCAGCAATAAAATACCTGGTGCGGAGGGGGGAGGGGGGGTGTTCGGGCTGTCTCACCCCTCGTTTCCTCCAGACGACAGTCAATAATATATCCACAAATGATAGTCACGTAGGATGCAAGACGTATGCAGAGGCAAACATCCGACTGATCACAGACTGAGGCTTGTAGAAATGGAGCCAGCGATGTGCCTTGTACCAGCCTTCAGCGGTGCCATGCTACACACAGGCAATGGACGGACGGATTGCTTGGTGGACCAGTAATAAAATGATGGTGCCCAGCGTTTTACCTAGCGCCGTACCGGGCTCTCATCATCCACTGGATGTGTGTGCTGTTCACAGCTTGTTGGTGCTGAAATCACGCCCCAGCCGAAAAACTCGCCGCCGAGCCAATGGCGCTGCAAAATTTCCGCAATCGCTGCGTTTTTTGGGGAGCCTTGTCACCCTTCCGTCTCGTCTTTCTCGGCGATCCTGCGTGTGGATTACAGGACACACTGCTGCGTGTAGGTCTCAGGGAAACGAGTCAGTTGCTAAGAGGCTTGTGTTCGTCTCAGCCTGGTGCACTCTGAAAGATCTGACACCCTCTGCTGAGCTGCAGTGGCAAAAATGCATTTACAGAGGGAGTGCTGCTGGAGAAGAGAGAGAGGGGGGGG
>NW_017307983.1:266459-279277 GCF_000935625.1 Nanorana parkeri
GTGCGGTAGGGTGTGGTGAGAGCGAGGAGTGGCGGGGGGGGGGGGGAATCAATCAAGGCGCAGGGCAAGCGTTAAAAAATGTTGCTATTTAAGAGCGGCGATCTACTGACACTCTTATTTAAAACGGGTGCTGTCGGATTTCCCCCCTCTAAGTTTAGAGACTGACAGTCTCCTCTTGGATGGCATGTGATGTCACATACACGCACACAGAGGCAGGCGCGCGCGCACACACACATGCGCGCACACATACACTGACCACGAATGTGTGGGCTACTGTGTATCAGTGTGTAAACATACAATATTGAAAAACGTCTGTATATATACCGAGATGGAGATAGATCAGAGCTTCGGGTTACATTGTGGATTCATTTTCCATCACATGATCACATCTGATCTCTGCATAGCTAGACGTATAAGCTATTGCTAAATGCATAATGCATAGAAATTAGGTGGATCGATAGATAGATAGATAGATAGATAGATAGATAGATAGATAGATAGATAGATAGATAGATAGATAGATAGATAGATGTAGATCTATACATTAATAAAAGAAAATCCAGTTCTAAAATCTACACAGATAGTTGGATGTAGATCTATACATTAATAAAAGAATATGCAGTGGATTTATTTTTCATCACATGATCACATCTGCACTATGCATAGCTGTATAAGCTCTATGTTATATTGTTAAATGTATATTGTATATATGGTAGATGACTGATAGATAGATAGATAGATAGATAGATAGATAGATAGATAGATAGATAGATAGATAGATAGATATTCATTAAAGAATATCCAGTGAATTCATTTTCCATCACATGATCACATCTGATCTATGCATAGGTAGCTGTATAAGCTCTATGTTATATTGCTAAATGTAAGGTAGATAGATAAATAGATAGATAGATAGATAGATAGATAGATAGATAGATAGATATACATTAAAGAATATCCAGTGGATTCCTTTTCCATCACATGATCACATCTGAACTTTGCATAGGTACCTGTATAAGCTCTATGTTATATTCCTAAATGTATAATGTACATAAGATAGAAGGTAGATGAGAGAGAGAGAGAGAGAGAGAGAGAGAGAGAGAGAGAGAGATACATAAATAAAATAATATCCAGTGGATTTATTTTTCATCAGACGACCACATCTGATCGTACCTGTATACGCTCTATGTTATGTTCACAAATGCAGGGGCGTCCCGAGGCCAGGTGTCACCCAGAGTGGGTACTGGGTGACACACCGCTATGACGTCATCACGCATGTGCCCTGATGTCATGCGCATGCGCGGCCATCTTGGTGATAACTGCCAGCTGCCATTTTGGTGATGGGCATTGGCCGAGAGAAGAGGGGATGTTCTCCCAGCGGGAAAAGGTATGCCACTGGGTCCCCTCTTCTCTCATGCAACTGTGGTGCTCAAAAATAGATAACATGTAAAAAAAAGAGAGGAGAAAAGAGAGAGAGAGAGAGAGAGAGAGAGAGAGAGAGAGAGAGAGAGATACATTAATAAAATAATATCCAGTGGATTTATTTTTCATCAGACGACCACATCTGATCGTACCTGTATACGCTCTATGTTATGTTCACAAATGCAGGGGCGTCCCGAGGCCAGGTGTCACCCAGAGTGGGTACTGGGTGACACACCGCTATGACGTCATCACGCATGTGCCCTGATGTCATGCGCATGCGCGGCCATCTTGGTGATAACTGCCAGCTGCCATTTTGGTGATGGGCATTGGCCGAGAGAAGAGGGGATGTTCTCCCAGCGGGAAAAGGTATGCCACTGGGTCCCCTCTTCTCTCATGCAACTGTGGTGCTCTTGGTCCATGACCAAGTGCCCGACTTTTCAGAGGGGTGACATCCAAATGACTGATAGTCATTTTGGTGTCACCCAGGTGCGGGTCGCACCGCTTGCACCCCCCTAGTGACGCCACTGGCTTAGATAGATAGATAGATAGATAGATAGATAGATAGATAGATAGATAAATGTAGATCTATACATTCATAAAAGAGTGTCCAGTGGATTCATTTTCCATCACATGATCACATCTGATCCATGCATAGGTTGCTGTATAAGCTCTATTGCTAAATGTATATAAGATAGATAGAGAGCTCTACATTAGTAAAAGAAAATCCAGTTCTGAAATCTGCATAGATAGATGGATGGATGCAGATCGATCCATTAATAAAAGCAAATCCAGTTTTTAAATGTGCAAAGATGCTTTTTCATCACATGCATATACAGTAGTCAGGCACAGCTGCATGGATGCTTTTTCATCGCATGTATATACTGTAGACAGGCACAAGTTTAATGATGTTATACCCCAGCACTCCTGACAGGCAGGGTGTCTAGAGTCTGTCTTGGGTTAGATGACTGTATTTGCTAATCAGAGCTCTCCACATTATTGCCGATCATCAAATCTTCTCCTATTCTCCGTTTGCAGCTCTCCTGTTCACACTTGATCCCCTTGCTATTCATTTGCAGCGCTTTCTCTCTAGTCAGGAGGGTGAGTCATGGATTGTGTGAGGGGGGAGTGGTTTTTGATGCGGTAGATATTTCATGGAAGCTGTTTAGATGTAGAGCTGCCATTAGGCTTCCTGTTTGGCTGCAGTGTGTCACCCTTCTCCTCGCCTTTTGTATTCCCCCCCCTGTAATGTCTATGGAGAAGCAGAGGCAGCGTATCCCATCCCGCCGCGTCTCCTGGAGACAGCATCCAGCCCGGCGGTACCCAGAACAGAGGAAAGCTGCGCCGTGAAATAACATTTAACTCGGTGCCTGAGCTAGAAATCAGAATTAGGAGGCGAGAAAACGCTCGGCGGCCGGGTGTGGGAGAATTGAGCCGGGGCTCTGGCTTTCACGGATGATGCGGAAAGCCTTTGGGAACTTTCAGTCATTACCATCGGCTTAACTACAGTACTAGGCTTCGGGGATGAGAAAGACACAGAAGGAGGTGGAGAGAAGGCTGGTCCTACGGGCTATATATAGAAAAAGTCAGCCTAAACCATAAGGAATGTTCAGTTGACGGTCCCTCATGAATACTAATCAGCTTGGGCTTTCACAGTCTGCAGTTGTTAAAACAAATGAGACATCCTACCAATCCTACCAAGTGACCTTATCAAAGTAAATTAATTAAGATTTTACGGAGTGCTCAGCAGCAGTAGACGTTGCAGATCTTCTGTTCACAGGCACCTTGTTCCTCAGTGTCCAGCTTTATTACAAGCCAGTGGTTTAGGTGCTGCCTCCATAAATAAATAACGAGATAGGCTTTTGGTTGCAAACTATATTGAAAATCCGTTATTTACAAATTCAGATCGGATTTGACAAATGACTGCAGCAACCTAAAGTGAGATAACTACAACAGCATCTGTAATCAATTCCTTTTCCTTGGATGCTGTTAGCATCCTTGCTTTTTTTTTTTTTTTTGCAGCTTTTACATATAAGGTCTTCACAATACCAACCAGTCACCATTCACCCCACTCCCCCTAGCAAATTGGCTTCTTCTGGTTCTCTTTTATGCTGGTTAAACAGAATTCTTTTATTAATAGGGCAAAGGGGGCTTTTGCCCCAGGCTTATCAGAACAAGAACCTTCTCAGGGACTTGCAAGTGATGACGTTCAAATTATCATGCTGTTAAGAAGTATATAGTTCAGTTCTCAGGGGGCTGAGGAGCTTTGGTTCATCATTTGGTTTAAAGCTGGACACTGGACAGCTCATACATTAAAGTATAATTAAACCTTCTTTTTTTTTTTAAGCAAATAACTACTGTTAGCAAGCAGATATATAAAAAGACATTAAAAAATAAAAAAGTTACCAAACAGGTTATTACTTACCTGAGTCTCCGACGCTCGCTCCCAAATAGGTTATTACTTACCTGTGTCTCCGAAGCTCGCTCCTGTCCGAAGGATGAGCTGAAGATTTTCGAGCGGCCGTGAAGGATCACGGGACAAGAACATGCGCAGTAGAGATCTTCAGCCAGGAGAAGAGGAGAGACACATGGTAAGTCAGTGCACGCAGCCTGGAAGCGTGCATGCGCACAGACACCGTGGGACACAGAAGACACAGCAGTAAGCACTGGATCAGAGACGGCACCAGTGCTGGAGGGACTCCTAAAAACTACTGGAAAGAAGAAGATGATCATATCAAGAGGCATCATTTAAGGTGCATCTTTAAAGTAGCATTGGGGGGGGGGGATGTGACTTTAATGTCACTTTAAAGCAGACCTTTATCCCCTTTGGCTAAGAATCACATCAGCACACAGCTATGCATGCTGGTATTAAATCATCTTACATTTTTTAGTTAAACAAATTTTTGTTTTACTTACAATTTCTTATTTTCTACTTCCTGGTTCTCTTTGGCACAAATGATGTAATCGTGGCCAAGTGTTACATCCTGGGAAGGTTGCATCAGCAGAGCATTGCTGGGAAATCTCACCTGTAATCTCATGACATCTCAGGGAAAGGCATTTTCCTCTCCTGAGATGATGTGCATGGTCACATGTGCCAGAGTTACAGGAAGTAAAGGATACATATTAATCTGCCCTTAGTAAAAATGGCCACTGTGAGAAGAATGGAAAGGAAAAGAAAAATAAGTTATGGACAGAACAAGAAGCCTACAATTATCTAGAAATATCTGATTGTAGATTGTCATAACTAAACATTTCTAAAGGTGTCTTTGTTGTTATTTTATGGGTAACATTTATCTTTAAGGATACTTTGCTTGAGCCTGTGTAAACTGAGGCGAAGCAGTTAAAAAGATTGTTAGTATTAATAATATACCAAAGATTAACTTTAGAAATTCTCCTCCTATGGTGCTGTGCAGCCTCTGACTAGGAGGACAAAGACAACACTGCTACATCAATAATTAATATATTAGCATCAATTCTTAGAATATATGTCCCAGTATAATGTGGGGTTGCTGGGGAATGGCTGGAGATGTTCTTGTAGGTGGCAAAAGGGAATTCAGTACATCCCTATCAAACTTCCAGAAATTACTACTTGGCTTGCTATACCAAACCTCCTCCTGTGGTTTGTTCTGAATGCTCTAATCCATTAACTAATTCAGTATAAACAGTTGGTAGTAAAGTAAGTAGGTAGTTAAAGGAACATGTCATCAGAGAAATATGTAAGCTGCCATCAAGCTGTCCCTAGACTTATTGCTGCCTGAGGCAGGAGTGGGAGTGGGGGGCGGAGGTGGGTGCTGGTGGTGCACATTACCAGGGGGACTGGAGGGTAAGAGGGCAGGGCTGGCAGGGGGTGGGTTGCTGGCACATTACCTCCAGTCTGGTTCCAGCTCTGTCCGGGGTCCTGCCCAGCTCACCAATGTCATTGGTTGCCGGGAGCTGGGTGGGATGTCAGCCAGAGCAACACAGGTTGGGAAGAGCTCTCAGCAACCTGTGACACTCTAGGCAGGAAGGGGGCGGCAGGTTTGCCTCAGGCTGCCATTGCCAAAATTGGTAGCTGCCTGAATCTGCATGGTGAAAATGTAAAATCTTATCAATCATCTGGCAACAAAACGTGGTAAGGTGGACACTGTTCTCATAGTCACACCCCCTGCCCAAACTTCCTGACTTTTTTTATTAAAAGGGGTACTCAGGTGATTTGTCTAGCAGCTTAGTGGGGGGTGTACAGGAAGACTGGTCTAATTTTGAATAATGCTGTACTAGTCATAGAGCTGCTGAATTTTTATTACGCCTAAAGAAAAATAGCTCTATTTCAGTTTATGATCTGTTAAGTTGTGCTTAAAGTGGCTTTGTTACCATCCAAAAGGTTTGAAAAGAAGCTTCCAAATTAAATCATACCAGTCCCGTGGGCGGTGACTCTGATCCTCTCTCTCTTAAACAGCCAGGGCTGCTGCTGGTTTCAGACACATCTGAGTGCATTGGATAACTGGCACCAAGCTGTGTGCTGTGTTTCCACCCACTTACCATTTCGTCATGGTGGTTATGTGTTGACTGGCAGGTTCGAAGTACAATACACAACAGGGGACCAGGCATGCAGCACACCCAGAAATGTGTCAAATGCTAAATATTCTTCAACAGGTGTAGCTGTAGCTTCAAGAGAGTGAAGATCTGAGGTCCAACCCACTGAACGGGTAAATATAACCCATCTCTTTTGCAGGCTGATTCTTCTTAATTTTTTTAATGGTAATAGAATTACATAAATATCCCCCTCCTCTGCAGTGGTTTAAGGTTCATTGATTCATCTTGTACAGTGTAGGACGTGAGAACGCCGAGTGATGTAACATCACTGCACTGGAGGAGGAGACCGGATGGAGGGAGCACTGTCACAGCCAGACGACTCGGAGGATTGGGTAAGTTTAACCAGTTGACATCCGCGGTGTTAAAGCCCCTTCCCATCCAGGCCATTTTTCAGTATTCAGCGCTGCGGTACTTTGACTGACATTTATTCCGTCATGCAGCGCTGTACTAAAATTAATTTTATACCCTTTTTTGGGGACAGATATAGCTTTCTTTTGGTGGTATTTATTCACCACTGGGGTTTTTATTTTTTTACTATATTAAGGAAAAATCACCGAAATTTAAAAAAAAAACAGTTTCCCCTATATTAAATGATAAAACATTTATTATTACCCAATTTTTTGGTAAAATATAAAAGACGGGGTCACGTCGGGTAAAAAGACACCAAACATGTCAAGCCTTAAAATTGCGTGCGCGCGCAAAACCTCAAAAAACGATAATACCCAAAATTGGCCATAGGCGACGCTTTAAAAGCTGTTACCGCTCATCAGTTTAGTGTTATCAGTGATTGATGGCCCTAAAATGATTGCTCTCACTGTGACGTTCGCGGCGATATGTAACATGTGTAGCGCAATTGTAATTTTTGCGCGCTGGGGCACCGGACGCGTATTTACGTTTATAGGCGCGTAAACGTGGGGGTGGGGGAGTTAAACATTTTGGGGGGTTTTTTCCCCTTTTTTTATATCTGACTTTTATTTTATTTTACTTTTTTATATGTGACTTTTATTTATTTTTATTTATATTAATTTTTTTGCACTTATTGTTATTGCTATTATATAGGGGGATAACAATCCCCCTATATAATAGCAAAGGCACACTGACAGGTCCTCTTTATGGAGACATTAGGGGTCTCTAGGACCCCTAAAGTCACCTGTGGACCCCAAAAGAAGCTGACGAAGCAGAGATCTGCTTCATCAGCTTCTTCTCTCTGGCTATAGCAGCCAGATGACTGACAGGTGAATGCGGAAGTGATGTAATACACATCACTTCTGCATTCACAGCCCGGACGGAGATCAGCAAGGAGCTGATCTCCCGTCCTCCTCCTCCTGACGCCCTCCGAGCCGATCCCGGGCCGCAGATGGGGCAGCGGATCCCGGGATTCAAGGTGAGGGGTCAGGGGGGGGACAAAAAAAATGGACCCGCTGATCGCCTATATGTGAAACACCCGGTACCGGGTGTTCGCATTGGACGGGTCTTTTCCGCCCGTGCGTGCCCGCTAGGGGGCGCGCGCGAGCAGAAAAAAAATGCCGTCTGGCGACGGCAACCCGCCAATGCAGCAGTGCCGTCCGTCCGTTTTTCTACTACGGGCGGACGGCAAGAGGTTAACTTTGTTATTTTTGATCCTAGGCAAATAAGAAGCACTTAACCCTTGCAGTTGCAGGGTAGCCACACTGCAAGGGTTAATACATTATTTAACGGGAGTTGTTCTTTAATTCAATGGTAGCCTTTTATTCGTTCCAGCACAACTTGCATTTTTCTCAAGGAAATACAAATTCGGATACCCTCATATGCTTTTTGACATTTTCTTTTATGTCTTAATGTAAAGATGAAATCTTGTTTTATACCATTATTTAGTTCATTAGTGTGATTTTTCTAGGGACACGCCTATTTCTAAAATCAGCTTTGCACTCAATTATTTATACTGGGCAGGATTTATTGAAATCGAAAGGGAGGTAGAGGGCAGTAAAGGGAAAAAAATATCCAATCATAGGCAGAGAATTAAAAAATAGAGAGCTTTTTTGAGTGTGGCTGGATGCTCACAGGTTGACTTCACTGCATTTCACCTCACTTTACACTTAAACTATTATGTCACAGTCACAGATAAAAGCTAGTCTAAATATGAGATCCAGAAGACCTTATAGTATCAGTAGTAATAATGTACCTTTCTTGGTCTAATAATTTGCTACAATAATTTGTTGTGTCAAAATATCATGGCAACAAGTTGCAACAACATTTATATGTGAAAATATGTTGCACTCCATGTACCTTTAGCCACATGTGCCATTGAATACAGTAAATATTGTGCAATTAAACAAATTTTTTATTATATACGGTCCACTCTACTCCTTGTTTGTAAATAAAATAAATATGCTCTTTACAGGCCAATTTGATAATATGTAATGTGTTATGTGATATGTATGTATTAATTTTGGGGTATTTTTTCAGGTTTATAGAAAGGAAACAATACCTAATATTCTCCTTCAGTATACCAGTTATCATTGTTACCATATCAAGCTATTTATTTTGTGAGGAATGTTTTTACAGTTGTATAGGCATTCTGCTCAAGACAACTTTGATTGTTAATATGATGAATTCATCATTTGCTTGAGGGTGATAGCTGGAAGCCATGAAGCTTATCAAAATCCTTTAATGAGGGATCATGATAATCTGCTCTGTATTTGAAACAACTGACCAGGCACTATGTACAGTGATGTGATCTTTAAATGCGCACTGATGATAACAAACGGGAGGGGTGGAGAAGCGCCAACTCCCTTTTGTTATCATCAGTACAAACGTCAGACACCCCGGTCCGTACATTTGAGAAGCAGCACACCCAGCCCCCCCAACACCCACCCCCCCAGCCCCTCCTCTTAGAGCGCTTATTCCTGGACTTTAACTTTCAACTTTCACATTTAAATGTGCACTGATGCCCCAGAGAATAGAGAAAATCATTTGTGACAAATAATATGAACCCTTTTGGTCTAGGGAGGAAAACTACAAAGTTATACTCTCCTGATCCTCGGAGCTGGCTCCCTGTTAGACTGGTCCCTAGAGCCTCTCTCTCCCTCTTCTGCAGTGGTCTAAGGTCTGTGAGTCATCACTTTCTACACTGTGTATGGGATGTGAGGCTGCTGAGGGGCATACCATCGCGGCAGTGGAGGAGGAGACAGGCTTGAGGGAGAGCTGTCACAGCCGGCCGGCTCCATGGGTGAGTACATTTTTGTTATTTTCCTACCTAGACCAAATTGTCCCAAAAAACAAAGAGGTTTTCTTTTATCCCCATTTCTCCCCATCAGCATATGCCCACTTTTCCTTGGGCCCCATGCTGCTGCACTCAGCTGCTAGGAGCAAAGAAAATACCTGGTACTTTTAGGTATATGACAGCATTGTGCCAATCACCAAGCACTAGCACTGACAAGTGAGGAGAGCTGTCTAAGCTCGACTTTAGCAACTCTTAGCTTACACAGAGTAGTCTCTGTGTTTTCAACTGTTAAATTGTGTAATAGGTAATTGCAGGTGAAACTGTGGTTCTGGGTAGGGACGATTAAAGTAAACCTGTTGCTTTTCCTGTGCAGGGTAAAAACAACAGGTTCACTTCAGTGTAACTATACAGATTATCAGAACCTGATCCAGATTATTGCAGTCACACTTTTCAGACAACCTCTTGGCTGACCAGTACCATCATTTGTCACACTGGGTAAAGTTTTCTTTCCAATACATATTGCTCTTCCAATAAGGGAAGGGGTATCTGCTCACTGCATAAACATGCATGCTGAGATGATATAGGTGTTTATATGATATTCATTCTAAAAAAAATATTGTTCATGAGATGTATCTTCTGACTACCATCTTGTGTTTGAGGGCCAATGAAAATAGAGTTCCCAGTCTTTCTAAATAGCTTCTAAAAAAACACCAGTTGAACAAAACTTACTATTAGCAGCCATCTAATAAGCAGTGATTGTAGAATCAGGTCAACAAGTAACTTTTAAATGGGTGCTGTAAGGGCTGAGTCTCTCTTAGGACCAGATAATGACTGCTGTGATGTGCTATTAAAGATCTTCCCTGGAAACGTACAGAGCTGAAGTGCTGGCAGTGTAAACAACTGACAAGAAATGGAATCAGTAACCAGATAAGAAGGAAAATTGAGGCTTATTAGATTTTACAACTATCAGCAACTGGTCACTTTTCATGTTCCTAGGTTTCAACATGACACAGTGTAAGAGAAGCTAGCAAATACATACTGTACATTTTTAGATTTGTTTTAAACTAATTATTATCAGATTTAAATATTTGAGTGAGCTGTATTTGATTTGGTGAGACAACTCTGCTCCCCTGAACTTCCTGAGAAGTACAAGATCAGAAGGAAGAAGGGACAGCAAACTCTCCAGAAGCTTTCCATCTGCTAAATTGGAGGAGTGGGGAGCAAGGGAGCGGCTTGCCTTGCCATATCTGTATGTTTGTAGAGACACACAGCTTACTAGCACATAAAAAGGTTGCTACATAGGACACCAGAAGGAAAAGGAGCCACCCAAAAAAAATAGGATGCTAGGATCATTTTAGGAAACTAGCAGGGTTATTCACAAAAGGGTGAAGAGTTTGGAGAAGGCAGGATAAGTGAACAATCTAGAACAACATAGCCAAAGTGGAAAATAAGCTGAATTGGAAAATGTTTCCAAATCAGCTATCCTGGCCTAGATTGTTCACTTCTCCTGCCTTCTCCAAACTCTTCACCCTTTTGTGAATAACCCTGTAAAACTTTTACATATCAAGTAGCAGCATCCATTCAGCCCAAAAAGACAGCCGCACTCCACGGGTCTTCAATAGTGAATCCAATCTTTATTTGTAATCCACAAGTGAGTATAAATCACGAACATTCTTCCCAACACAAACGGAACTCTCTTCACCAATAAGGCTTAATCATTGATCATCATCCCTAGCCTTTCAATGAAACAAATTAGAGAGTTCCATTTGTGTAGAGGAGCATGTTCATGGTGTATACACACTTGTGGATTATAATTAAAGATTGGATTCACTATTGAAAACCAGTGGAGTGCGGCTGTCTTTTTGGGCTGGATTGACTGAAGGTGATAACGCACCAGTAGGCCTGCACCTGAGGGATCTGCATTACATGGATCTAGCCAGAGAATTGGAGTGGTGAGATTTCTCTGTGAACTTCATATTGCAGCATCCATTGTAAGAGATTTTACTAAGCACTTGAAATAGATTGAAACATTTTGGCTTTAATATCACAGCACACATTAATGAAATAACTTATTAACTAATACAATGAATATAGAATATTGTAGCAAAATCCTATAATATAATGCTAAATTATATTACCATTCCAAATGCTCTCACTATTACACCATGTTTGATGTTTCCTTCCAAAAATGATGTATTTATTTATTTGCATTAAGTGCTTTTATAGCCTAAGGAAAGAAATCTCTGAATCTATTTGTCTGCATTTTAACATTCCTATAATGCTTACCAGAGGGCAGCAATTAAAATAAATAATGACCTGGATGTAAAGGATCCTTCACAATGCTCTTTGCTCTACGAGGACAACAAGAGCTGAAAATATCGGCCAAAGAAGGGAGTTGACATCCAATAATTTCCTGTGTGGTATTAATGATTTTCTGGAGAGCACTCCTGTCTGCAACAGCACAACTAGCATACCACACTGAAATGCAGTACACCAGTACACTCTTCATAGTGGCAAAAGCTCACCAGCAGTTCTTCTTCAAAACTACTTATTTTGAGCACTCTCAGGAAATGTAAGTGCAGCTGTGCCTTTTTTTTCCCCAAATATTTTATTATCTTTTCAGCAAAATAAGGCAAGCCATTATAAGGTAGTACAAAACGATAAAGACAACAAAATCAAAATAATTAAAAAAACACCCCTCGCTGGGTTACCTCAGTTCATAAACTTCAGGCTTTTTTTTGGTTATAATATATACCAGAGGCACCCAGGAAATGTGCCGATCGCCTCCCCACCCCCTCCCTGCACCCCCCTGAACTCTCGATGTTTGCTATTTCAGTGAAAATGCATTACTAGAAAACAACCCATTGCCTAGGCAATTTCAAGATTTTCCAATGTATGTGTTATACGAGCCTTCAAGTACCATTTTGTATATTGCAAAGGTGTCATAATCTGAGTAATTTCAGTCGGTGTGAGGGTAGTATTGATGAAAGCTTCCCACCTAGTGTAAAATGCCTCAGACCTCACGTCTGGCTGAAGTTCTGCCTCCAGTCGTTCACGCTGGAAGAGCACAGTCAATTCCTTCACCACTTCCTGCACAGTTGGAGGAGTATTTGCATTCCATTTACGCATCACACAACGCATGGTCGCTAGTAGACAAAGATGTATCCAATCCCCACCCTTTTGCCCTGTTCGCATTGTATCCTCTCCCTGGGGTGCACTAAAGACATAGAGGAGGGGTTCCAAAGGGGGGGGGGCATTTTGTAACGTCCGTAATGAAGGAGGCCAGTGCCTGCCAGAACTTGCATATTGCACCATAATTCCATAAGCAGTGTGCCAGTGATGGTCGGAGATCACCACATTTCGGACATCTAGATATCAAAGTTTCTGAGGAAGTGTTCTGCGGCTTGAAATACGGGACGCATGCCCTGTGTAATATTTTGAATTGGGTCTCCCTCCAGACTTCGTTGATCACTATGGGGTCTATTCACAAAGCTGCCGAAGGATCTGGCCGTAGCTTCGGCCGATCCTTCGGCTGGCTTCGGCCCCAGGACCCCTTCGGTTCAGGAGAACCGAAGGGGTGCTGTACGGGCTATTCACAATAGCCCGTACAGCTCCCGATCACGGC